>NC_088712.1:56238009-56313009 GCF_963576615.1 Watersipora subatra | reverse complement strand
ATGGGGCCCGATTGATAGCTATCTTTTATTCTAATCTTTAATTATGGTTTTGAACAAAGGGACAGACAGACAGGCACCAATTTTATTATAGTAAATATTTATTTTCTTTTACTTTATTTTTAGAATTATACACTCATTTTCTCTTTTCAAAAATGATTTAACTAAACATTGATGATGTGTTCATTCCTTAATGTAAAATTATTGTAATCATGGACCTTACATCATGTGATAGTGATTAAAAAAGGAAAGGCTTTCGATACAAATTGATAATACTACGATGTAGAGTCATTAAAGCAATAAATTTGCTTTTTCCTCTTTGAAGGGTCAAAGGGATGAGTTGAAAAGATCTTAAAACAGACTAAGCCAGGAATTACATAAGGGTATTCCCAAGAAATAATGATCTAAAGAAGGGGGTTCTAGAGTGAAGCATAATTTTAGAGTTGTCTCCTCGTGTCCTCAAGATTTGGGATTCCATCGACAGTATTACCACCTTTTAAATAGCTTAAAGGTTATCGTTATAGCTTCCGATTCTCATTTAGTTATATCATTACTACTCTTACTCATATCATTGTATTAACACGATTTGTCTGTATTACTATTACAAAACTATTATTTGGTCTTAACAAATATTTGCAAGCATTTGTAAAAGTTCGGCATTGTTTACGTTAAAACTATTAAATAGGACCAATATAAATACGAGCTCTACTAAACATTTAATTGTGATGCTGATATTAACTGCTTCAGTAACATAAAAGGTTTAATGTTAGACGACAGTGAAGATGAAATTAGAAACCAAAAGAAGATGAAGTGAGTGAGAGTGAGAGTGAGACTGCAACTCATAGCAACAGTGCCTAAGCTATCAAAGCAAATAAATTTATTTAAACGGTTTTATTTTAGTTTTGGTTAACTTAAAAATTTATTGTTTATGCCACTTCCTTTAGTATTTTACTTTTAAACTTTGATGGATAATCGTTATTTATTTTACAAAGTTGCAGATTTGTAGCATAACCCCAAGGTCATTATCGAAACTGGAAACACAAGATCATCTCTCAATTTTTATTGTACACAAAATACTTAGTTTTTGCTGCAAACTCTAGCAAACAGGAATCAGTGCAATGAACATTTATACAACATTGCTAAACATATTGATAAAATGCAAAATTGTGTTGAAGTTTAACAAATTGAAAAGAATTTATCAGAGCTCAGAATAATTGCAAATCATGCTACATGTATATGCTAAGCTAAGCTATCAGCAAACATTTGCAGATTTGACTTCATGTTGCATAACATAAAGTCCCTATAATTTAAACTTTTCGGAATGGGTTGCTTATGTTGTAGGAGCATATACATGTAGTATGCTTTTACAACATAGGATTACTACTTAGTTAGGCAGCTGCCAGCAGAATCCAGGTTAATAATTTATCATCCATGCTATTTTTTGTAAGAAATATTCATAGCACTGCATTCAAATTATTCTACAGCTCGTAGTGTCCAATGTTTTATATCTTATGCTGATCTATAAGAACTATTTATATCACAACTTTTTATCAGCTGGTTACTAGTCTTATTAGTTAATACTCATATGCTAGTACATTTAATTTACTATTAATAATTGAGATAGAAAAAGATGTAGAGTTGAAACGAGATGTAAAGTCACCGAAACATTTGAAGCTAACACCGAGTAAGTCATCTGATACGGTTCCGGTTACGAAGAGAATGAATGGGGGAGCAACAGCTGCAGCAACTTCACAGTAAGCTTCGTTTATTGTAGAAAATCCTGGTACTCTCAAAGAATTAGAGGCGGTCCATCGCATACCAAAGATATCATGAATACAAGAAATTCTCTCGCCTCCTATGATGTCACCATGAATCAGATGGACAGCACTAACATTTGTATCTCCACTAGCAGTACATGTTAGCGTTATCGACTCATTTCTGTAGAATGAGGGATACCCTGTAGAATCTACAGACAATATAACTTAATTTCCTACAAGCACAGTGGTGTCATCATTATATATTGATAAATAAGCGCCAAATGAACTGCTCGATTTACTATAACAATGAAAGGCCTAAGACAAGAAAATTTACAGACTGAAAAATTAATTATTTTAATACTTTATATAAATATTAGGCATTACTTTGATATATATTTTTTTAACACGGAAGGCATTACATAAACAAGGTTCGCACAATATGAATTATGTTCAATACGGAAATTACGTAATGGTTGCTGATAATTATTTTATAGTACAAACAAAGCTACAGGAAACACTAAACATGAGAGTCAGTAGTACCTAGGCTAATAGTTTCACCGATGTTGTGGTTAATCAACTATATATTTTACATGAAAAGTTGACATTTTAAATTAATATGCTATTAAAAAATAACTCATGATATTGCTTTCAACTCATAAACAATAAGAATAACACTTCATATATTTCAATAAATTCTTACCTTGAACTCATCTCAGCAATGTAAAAAGTACTAGAGAAAAATCTCATTGCACTCGCATATCTCCGGCAAATGTGATAAATTTATAAACTTTGTTTCACTGTAAACTTTTTAGTTTACTAAAAGTAATTAGAATACCTAATTAAAATTTAGAACTATTCGTTTGTAAAGCAAAGAAGTAAGACAATAGACAATGAACTACAATAAAACTGTCTAATGAGAAAACATACTGAAGTACGTTTGGTCTCCTTACCTAATATATGTTATTATCCATTATATGTTTATGAGGCAAAGGTGGAAATGTGATAAATTAACTATGAAGTAATTGTGTAGCCCAGAAAGTTCCAGAATACTTGAAAGCGTGTGGTTTTCTGTGAGTAGTAATGATTATCAGTATTTCTCAAATAGGAAGCAACTCAGAAGATAGCACTCTACTTACATGTAGCAGTGATCAGCATCAACTCAGTAATCAATGCAAGTTTAGGAGTTGTGCATCACTGTAGTAAGTGTAGATAACTCTGTCATATCTAAAAGCGTCTTTTCAGTCACTGCTATTGCTAATAGTTATCGTATATATCCGAGTATAAGCCAATTCTGAAACAAAAAATGTTTTGTCCAAGCTTCGAGGTCAGGCTTATTGGAATAACTCTGATTGAAAGCGAATGAAATTACATTATGCTAACTTAATTTCAACAACTACAACTCAACTACGCTAATCATGTGGCTTTTCGCCTTTTGCTGACAGTTTGTTCCATACAGCAGCATTGACTTACACTTAAAATGCTTCTTCAATAATGTTTACCACTATCACTAACTCTTTTGCTGTCAAATAACTTTATTTACAAAGAAAAATATTCAGTGAAACAAAATATTTGACATTGGACTATTTTTTGTCATAACATATGACCAAATTGTTTAGTATAAAATTTTAAACTGTGTGATGCCATAAAAAGCCACAAGTATGTTGCAGAATGAGTTCAGATGCATTTTGGTCCTCTTCAACTTAGCATGGTTGACAAGTTACGCGTGCTCTGAGTCAGACAAATTAACTCGATTATTATAGTTACCAAAATGATTCTTTGGCAAAGGTCAGGTCTTAAACAACTGTTTTTCTGGCTAACTTATTTTATAATAACTAGTTCAATCAGTTAACATATACATTATATATTACTAGCCATCCCTGTCTCACAAAATTTAGCTAAATCAATTTACAAAGGAAAACTACTGACTCTTTGAGAAGCCTGATTGAAAAATTAGTAGAAATCTTTTGGAACCAAAATCGGGAACCAAGTCTTGTTATTAGATGTTAACAGAAGAATACAACTGACTTATAAGTTTGCATTAATTGAAGCACTTTTATATTCTCTATTCATAGCCTAAAAACCTGTCAGCAGGTGTTTAAAAACTATCTACCGTTATGTCTGTTACTATCTATCAGCGATGTGACACACAGTTATTGATCATATGCCTTTCAGTAACTTTGTAGCTATCCTTTACACATTGTTAAAGTGTCTTATTATACATGTGTTACTCTTTTGATGACTTACATGTATGATGTATACGGAAATCCAACAGAACTTTTCAACAAACATTGAACTTGTTTGTTATAAGGTGAACATTAATTAATTTTCCCAAAACATGTACTATTCATAAAGAGCTGCGACTAATGCATGGCATCAACTGATTTTATAACAACTAATACGCTGGCAGTCTCAAGCGCCAAAAAGATCATCATGTGTTCCAATAAAACACAGAGATTAGGTAAGTGTGCACTAATGCTAAACGGTCAGAGGGCAAATGATTGGTGCAGGTGCTAGCGGAAATCATTTTAGACCGGTGGCCCTGAAAGCCTCTGTAGTTCAATTTCACTATTACTGCATGTTGCCTACTCCAAGTTCTCACAGCTTTGAATGGTATACACATACTGAAAGTAAAACTGAATTGGATAAACAGCATTGGCTTTGAATCTCTATAGTTTCTACCTCAGGTGTATCAAACTTATCGTTTAGCTCACATATCATTTTGGAGTTAGGAGGCAGTTGGGATCATCACTCTGACAAAATTTAGGTTTTATGCTTTGTATTCTCATTAACACCATGTACAAAAAACATAATATATTTGTTTAACCATAATGCAAGATGCTCATGGTGATTAATTTGTTTCTCCACTCACACCCATGTTTAAGCAGCACTCGCATCTTGCAATGGTGTTGTGGTTGCATCAAAGTCAACTAAATATATAATTCTATGAATAGTTTTCCCAAAAATATGATCTGAATGTATCTATAGTGTAATATAAAAAAACTTCTACTGTTCTACTCTGTTCTCTGTAGAATGCACACTAGCTACACTTCCATTGCAACTAGTACTGCACTCTGAAATAGGCAATACTTCCAATATTGCTTAGCAACACTGCTTACTGTTCATTAGAAAGTAGTTGCACTGCATTCATACTGTACACTACGCAGTAGAAAAAGCACGTAGTATAATTACACTGCATAACTATGACATGCTTACTACTGATATTGCACCACTACTACGCCGCTGCTGCGCTGCTACTGGGCCACTACTGGGCCGATACTGGGATGCTACCGCATCATTAATGCACTGCTGCTGTGCCGCTACTGTACCGCTACTGCATCATTAATCAACCGCTATTGCACTGCTAGTGTAACTAAATTGCCAGCCCAACAAAGGTTTAATACAGCTGCAACGCGTTTAACATCTCAGCATCTGTGAGTACTCATTCATGCGCAGTTATGATTTTTTTGAAATAGTCACAACTTCAATTATGAGATTTTAGTGCTTTAAGTAAATAGATGAATCAGTAAATCTGTATCTAGCAGTTTTATATATACATATATTTATACTAGCGGTGCCACCTGGCGTTGCCCGTGTAATAGAAGAGTATTTGGATAGAAAATTGATTTGTATTTAACATATAACAAAAGTTGCCATTCTAACTTTCAAACTACATATCACGAGAAAAGTTTTTGTCTCATAAACAATGAGAAGTAGTGAGAGTTTTGCTATTAGCCAGTTTAATAATGTGAGCGAACAGCTTATCGTGACGTTATGCTATGACCCGCATCATACGTAAAGCAGTTAGGTATTGCTCTGATATAATGACTTATATTGGCAGGCTAGCAATTTGACTTCCGTAGTCTAGTGGGCTAGGCGTGAGATTTGTAAATGGCTTGGTCCGAGATCAAATACTCTTCGGTACGGGATATTTTTTCCAAGATTTTAAGATCTATATCCGGATTTCCGACGACACACGGACACACGGATGGAGTTTGAGGAATATATATATATATATAATATATATTCAAACATACACATGTATATATATAAATATAATTTTTATATATAAAACTGTTGTTATATATGTATAATATGTATAATAGCACATGTATCGACAAGTTCGATGTTTGTTGAAAAGGTCTGTTGGATTTCCGTATAGGTCATCAAAAAAGTAATATAATAAGACACTTTAACAACATGAAAAGGATAGCTGCAAACAGGCCTGTATTCCCTTGTTGCAAGTTGGGGCAGCAAATATATATGTATACATACCTGTATATATATATATATAATAGATAAGTGGTCAGGCCTACTGCTAACAGCACTCTACATATATATATATATATATATATATATATATATAAATATATATATATAAAACAATGTGTACTAAAAAACTACAAGTTTAGTTAAAACATTTTATTACTTAAAGTTTCGTGCGGTAGGCTTGCACTCTTCTGATAAAAAGTTAAAAATAATAAATATTTTACTAGCAGTAAAGCTGTATAAGAGCTAAAAGCTATAGTCTTAAGTGACACTGTTTCTTAACAGGAATTTATTGGCATGACGGCAACTGGATAGCATTTCGTTGTGCTTATTTAAGCTGGCTAATTGAGGCTTGCATATTATGTAATACTTCTCCCATATACAGAGTTCGCATTTCTTAGTGGTAGGGCTATAAGGTCTTACAGTTTTTAAGATTGACCGTTTGATGTTGTGGTGTAGTCCGCTATCCTTTAGTTGCCATATATATTTACTTAGCTCTGTGGCATTCCTTTTTGATGTATGGTTGAAGAAAGCCTTATGGTTGGTATATCTAGTTTTGAAAGTATTTTGTGTCAAACCGACATACGTCTCCTCTGTTCCGTTGTTGGTGGTGACTGATGCTTGGTAAACGACATTCTCTGTTAGGCACTTGCCATCCATAGGGCAGCTGGCTCTATTTCTACAGTTACATGCCCTGGAGTTGTCATCACCACGTGTAGGTAATAACAAAGCTTTATTGTGAGCGTTGATGTGGCTTTTAATATTGGACATGCACCTGTAGCTAAGTTTGATTGTGTTGGCATTAAATACTTTATGCAGTTTATGACCAGGTGGAAATTCTGTTCTTATGATGTTCAGAAACTGCTTTCCTATGTTGGAGGCAACATTCATACTATATGGCAGGTTATACCATATTATATTCCGTCTTCGCTTTTGCTTGTGATTGGTGGTCTGGTCGGATTCTGGCAAATATGATAGTTTGTAGTCGTACCCACTTTGTTGGAGTGCTTGTTGGCATGTGGGAGCTATTCTTTGGAAACAATCCTTACTGGAAGAGAGTGTTGACAATCTCTGATTTATTGCTCTAGGTATGTTCTTCAATATGCATGGTGGGTGGTTTGACCTTGCATGTACATAGATGGGTTTATCTCAAACTCCTATAACAATCACAACGTTTAAATTGGTTTAATCTTAGAAAGTATAGACTAATCAAATTGGGCCTAACAATCATTGCTCCAAAAATTTCGAACCAGTCCCTCTGATGTGTAGATTAGTTTTAGCATGAAACAATTACACACATCTATTATCTTGCATCTATTATTTGGGTTTAGTTCAGTAAGTAATATTAAATGATAAAATATGAACTTCAGCATAAGTATCTGCATAGTCTTTTTCTCAATCATCAATCGTGGTTATCATTTGAAATTTTCTACAAATTATATTAATTACATCGTTAATTCTATACAAAGTTATACATGTATTATTATTTTGTATAATATGCATTATGATTATATTAATTAATCATAAAAAACATTTTGATTAAATCAAAAGTTTTTTTTACTACAAGAGCAGCACGGTTAAGTTATTCTTTTCAAAAATATGGCTGTAGTGAACTGACAGTTTAATTAACAGTGACAATAATCCTAAAAATCAACTGAATGCTGCAGTAGGTACAAAGATGAAGAAGGAACAAAAATTTGCATCCACGTTTTTTATTCAACTGGTAAACAAACTGCAAATATCGGATACTATAAATTATAGACCGGCATAGACTATACACACACCGTTCAATCAACAGACGATCTCCGGAGCATATCGGTGCATATAGAGTTAAAGTTTGAGGCTCAATAGTCAAAATCTCCTCTTCTGTTTTGAAAAATCATGGCAGGGGGTTGTGGGCAATTGCCTTTACCACACAATGTTTGATTTTTTTCTGAGAAATCAATGCTAGTCTGTAAATTCTTTACTACCATGAAAAGCGTTTCACATCTCGCAGCCTAAAACATTCAGCATACGCAATGGAGGTAAGGGTGCGCAACTCCAGCAAATGTCCAACAAGTCGATTTCATACATCACAATTCTCGGGGGTTTCAAATGGTTTTTCCTCCGATTCGATTTTAGGTAGACCAATGTTTGGCTGGATATACATGTATCTCAGCTTCTGGTGGGTCAATTTCCTTGATTTTTTATAACATCATTAAACACCTCAAAATACATAATAAAGCGTAATAATATTATACTTTCTCTATTCTTTAACATTATATAATTACTCATGTGGGTTGAGTTGCTATAATAAAACTTGCTAAGAAAGCAGTTTTGAAGTATTACTGAAAAGACACAAGTATGTTTACCAACCTTAACTTTGTAATATTTTGAGATATGCAATGAAATGCTGTAGTAAACTGTAATATGCTGTAATATGCTGTAATACAGTGTGATACAGGTATAGCAAGAAAGAAGTTCTTTCTTGAATGCATAGTTAACAGACAATAACAAAGGCCTAGCACTTATTGATATTAGTGAATGCGAGGAGTGTAACTAACCAGGGAAATTTAAAAAAAGAAACTCTTAAAACTCATCTAAATTTACTCATTTAAAAGCTAGATTAGATGACTAAATTAGTTTTTATTTACGTAAAATAGAAATTATTTTGATAAACTTTAAAACTGCAGACCATGATGTTTCATCAACTTAATTGTTACGGTATAAAAAGCAATTTCCAAATTAGTAGAGAATTTCTGCTTAATTGTATTAATGAATCTGTTAGAATTCATGCCAATTATAGACCACCTTTGTGGAGCAACTGATGTTTGTCGTATGTTATGATCATTATACATATAGATTACACTATATTTACAATTCACTTAAGCTCAGCAAACAATACATATAAATAAATTCATCCCTGTAACCCAATTTGTTTGACAAACAATCTAACTGAGTTTATTATTCTTCTACAATCCTACTAGCTGACCTACACTTGTATGAACTGAATAACTGTCATTATCTTATGCTGATTCTATGCAATGAGGTATAATGAGACCAACAGGCATTCATTTAAACCATAACTGTCACGACCAGCTTTCATCAGTTTTTTAGGTAAATCAGGCTCGCTGATTCGGATTTTGTCCTCAAATAGAAAACTGATCCAGTAGTTTTCAAAGTTAAAAAGTTTTTTGTACAGCGTTTCAATATCGGTCTCGAAAACAACACAATCGGCACAACAAGCTCCACCCATAAATGTGTGACGTATGCTAGCTTTTAAGGAATGAAAGTTGGGGATGTTTAGTCCGGTTTAGAAAGATAGAGATAGGTGTATTAAAACTCATTATTATCTAAATTCAGCCCCCAAAATAATCTCAGTATTTTATGAAAGATAAATAAGCTATTTAACATTGCTTGTAGTTTGTTACAGGATGTTTAATAGGCTCAACGCCAAGAAAAAATGAGCTCCAAAAAGTACAATAACAACGTTAGATTGTGATTAAATTTCGCTTTTTTGAGCTCATTTTTTCCGGGCTCTCAGCCTATTAAACAACCTGTAACAAACTAAAGGTAATGTTAAATAGCTTATCTACCTTTAATAAAAGACTGAAATTATTTTGAAGAGACACATCTCTATCATTCTGAATTGGAATGAAAATCTCTAACTTACGTTCCAAAAAAGCTAGCAATCAAATCTGAGACACAGCCTATAAAAAAGAACACTACTCTAGCGGAGTCTCGTAATGAGCAACACAACTTAGGTGAGTTGCTTTACGTGCTCACTGGCAGTTTTGAAAGTAGAAATTAGAAATAGAAAAAATAAGACATGGCATGTTATGGGATTGGATTGGTGGAACCAACGTTACACTGATGCCTGAGGCGGAGGCAGCTACGGGTTGTCATGAAAGTATCGAAAAGTTGAATACATAGTATAAAAGCTAGTATAGAAGCAAAAAGAAGAGAATATACAGCTTTTCTTTGTGTCTGTTCATGTGAATGTTTATATTTATACAACAAAAATAGCACTTGTTTTAGATGTGATAACTTTCAACATATTAGCAAAGAAATTTGTTTTAAAGATACTGTTGGCTTTTTACCCAGCGACGAAATGCAAAAACATAAAACGTTTATTGTGCAAACTGGACAAATTGTTTGATTGATAGACTGCCATATATTGAAGCTAGAATACTACAGTACCATAAGCACTGAAGATTTTTGACAGCAATTTCAAAATTAATAATTATGGTTTCCACCAACTACGTTACTTGTTCTTGTTACTTTATACGTATGTACAAAGATTCTCACAGCTTTCTTATTTTCTGGTTATACATTAAGTTACTAAGGACCACCTTGGATGATATTCTTATATTTCAGCATGAGGGTAGTTAATATAATTTTAGTGTATATTACAAGTTATTTGAGTTAGAGAACCAAATACATTAAAGAGAGGGTTTCAAAAACATTATAAAATGTGTGTGCAATAGAATTCAACACGTAGTCGTAGGCCACAAAAATGCAAATTGTTGTCAAAACCAACTTAAAAAGGTAAATGTCTGTTATGATGGCACTCGAACGGATTAAGATCATTAATGTTAAAAATTGCTTATTTTAAGAAACTTCAATTACCATAGTATGCTGGTAGTTATCTGGCAGGTCTCACAGTTGCAATGCTCAAACAGGCAGAAACACTACACACATGCAGTTGCAAGATGCAGTACAATCTTGTAGCTCCTGATATACATTGAAATGCAGCTGGTGACATGTTAACAACTCTATAACTAGTTTCTTATTATTGATGGTAGTGGTTATAATATCTATCAGATTGAAAAGGATAGCATGAGTTTAATTTAAAAAAAGTTGTGTTTAAAACATTTTTATAGGTATAAAAATGGTGGAAAATTGGAAAAATAAGGATAATACTAGCATTCATAACATTAACGTTTTCTGTACAAACTCTGTGAATACTATAGAAATACTCAAAAATATTGATTAGCATTAGATTGATTATCAAATAATATAAAAATGAGTCTTTGGAAGCAAAAAAATTAGGTATTGTGTTTTTCTAAATAGTTACAGTAGAAAGCTAACAAACTTTCTGGTTGTGCTGCTACACCAAGAACATTCTAGTTCTTTTTTACACTTTCATAAGGTGTTTCATGCATCACACTATCATATGGATGATCTCTGTGACTCTCTGGAATCAGTGCTTCATATTTGTCATCTCTTGTATCTGGTAAAATAAAGAGCTCAAGATTATCTTAATGATTTTACAAAAGAACCTGTTATGTAAACATACAATGATTAACAGGTATAGCTAGTTCAGTGTTCATTACCTGAGGCTGGTACAGTTCCCAAGTTAAGTTCTGCGTCTTCTATAAATGCTTTCCTAAAATAGAAAGACATTCTATGTTACTACAGACATTAACAATTTATTTACATGTAACTAGGTGAATGACCAGCTAATTTCTAGAGCAACCAAAAATTTTTTTCACAAAAGATTTATTTCCATTTAACATATAACAACAGTTACCATTCTCGAACTTAAGACCATGAGAAAATTGTTTTGTGCAGCTCAAATAAATTAAGAGACAAAATATAACATGCTGTATAGGAGATTAAATGTAAATGTGAAATAATTAGCAACAATAGTTAAATAAAGTATGCTTTGCTACGGTTACAATAAAAATTATTTAGTATGCAATTATATTATTTTATTTCATTGCAGTGTTGGCATAATAGGGCAAAAAGTTTTGTATAGAATAATTAAAAACCCATAGAAAATATTTAATGCAAACGACCCAGGGTATAAAATCATCAAAGTTTTTTATATATGATGTACGTATACATGTATATCACATATTAGCAACAAAAATATGTTAGCATTAGAAACTAGAGTTACCTACAGCAGCTCCAGTGTAATTAAAAGTTATTCTTTGCAAGAAAAGGTAACATTGCAATGTACTACATGCAGTACATCCGTGAGGAATTCTTACTTTTGACACAAATATAAAACATAAATTTTGAATTTAGCCAAAATGAGCTTGGCCTACTAAACACATATTTGAAGGTCAGTTTTACTATGTATTTTACTAAACCAAATTTCAATTTTTTATGGGTTTTCGGTTTCGCTTTTACTATAGCTTACATATAATTAATAAGGTTGAACTGAGATAGCGAGCAGCCTATCTCATTCAGGTGTTGTAGCAGATACATCAGTAAATAGCATATTAGCAACTTTGTTATTATGCTGTAATCACGGTTGCTAGATTTAAACTGTAAAATGAATTTTGGTAGATATTGTACGGCAGAAAAGAGTAAAGAACAAGTTTTCATCGTTTTGTGAAAACAACAAAACATTGTTTTTTTTATATAGAAAGGCTAAAACATTTTATAACAGGGGCATCATAACCTTAGGGAGCATTGTATTAATTGATAATTTATAGTTTATACATTAAGTTACTAATGACCACCTTGGATGATATTCCTATATTTCAGCATGAAGATAATTAATATAATCTTAATATATTTTACAAGTTATTTGCATTAGAGAACAAAATACATTAAAGAGAGGGTTTCAAAAACATTATAAAATGTGTGTGCAATATAATTCAACACGTAGTCGTAGGCCACAAAAATGCAAATTGTTGTTCAAACCAACTTAAACAGGTAAATATATGTTATGATGGCACTCGAACGGATTAATATCATCAATGTTAAAAACTAGTTATTTTCAGAAACTTCAATTTCCAAAATATGCAGGCAGTTATCTGGCAGGTCTCACAGGTGCAATGCTCAAACAGGCAGAAACACTAAACACATGCAGTTGCTATGCTGTACAGTCTTGTAATTCCTAATATATGGTGAAATGCAGCAGCTGACATGTTAACAATCCTAACTAATTTTTTATTATTGATGGTTATGGGTATAATATCTATGATATTGAAAAAGGATAGCATGAGTTTAATTTTAAAAAGTTGTGTTCAAAATATTTTTATTCCGGAGGCATAAAATGGTGAAAAATTGTAAAAATAATGATAATACCAATGTTCATAACATTTACGTTTTTTGTAAAAATTTTGTAAAACTAGAGAAGTACCTAAAAAATTGATTAGCATCAGTGTGATTATTAAATAGTAATACAATGAGTCTTTAAAAACAAGAAAAGTTAAGTATTGTGATTTCTGAAACAGAAAACTAACAAACTTTCTGGTCATGCTGTTATACCAAAAACATTTTAGTTCCTTTTTATAATTTCATACGGTGTTTCATGCATCAAACTATCATATGGATGGTCTCTGTGACTCTCTGGAATCAGTGCTTCGTAGTTGTCATGTCTTGTATCTGGTAAGATAAAGAGCTCTAGATTATATTAAAGATTATACAAAAGAATATGTTATATAAACATACACTGGTTAACTGAATAGCTAGTTCAGTGTTCATTACCTGAGGCTGGTAAAGTTCTCAAGTTAATTTCTGTGTCTTCTATTTTTGCTTTCCTAAAATAGAAAAACATTACTAGGTAAATACCTGGCATTGCCTGGGTAATAAAATTTTTTCACAAAAAATTTATTTCTATTTAACATATAACAACAGTCACTATTCCAACATTCAAACCTTAAGCCATGAGAAAAATGTTTTGTGCAGTTCAAATAAATTAAGAGACAAAATAAAACATACTGTATGGGTGATTAAATATAAATGTAACATAATTAGCAAGCAATAGTTAAATAAAGTCTGCTTTGCTACGGTTACACTAGAAAGTTATTTCGTATGCAATTATATAATTTTCATTCATTTTGTTGTGGGCATAGTAAGGCAAAAATTATGTACAGATGAGTATAAAAACTCATAGTCATTAATTACTATAAACATCCTCGGGTATAAAATCATTTAAATTTCATATGCATACTACATATGTCAAAAATTAACTACAAAAGCATGTTAAAATTTGAAACTATTTTAGTTACCTTTAGCAGCTTTAGTGTATTGAGAGATTAAAAGCTCTGTGAGAAAATGTAACATTGCAATGTACTACATGCAGTAAGTACCGTGGAGATTTCTTACCTTCGGCACAAACGTATAACATAAAAGTTGAATTTAGCCAAAATGAACTTGGCTTACTAAACACAAGCTGAAAGCTCAATTTTTGTATGTATTTTAATAAACTAAACTTCAATTTTGGAATGGGTATTCAGTTTTGTTTTTACTTTAACTTATAACTAATAATGCTGAGCTGGGATAGCGAGCAGCATATCTCATTTAGGTTTTGTGGATGAGATGTCAACAAAAAGTAAATCGGCAATTTTGTTATTTTGCCATAATCAGGACACCGTCTGCTAAATTCTAATTTTGAGAGAAACTTTTTGTAGATATTGTACTGTGGAAAAAGTAAACGTGAATTTTCTCATTTTTCGAATGCGACAAAATATTGTCTTTTCATATAGAAAGGCAAAAAATTTTATAGCAGGGGCATCTTAACCTGAAGGCGCAATGTATTAATTGATAATTAATTTTGTGCAATAAAAGAATATAAAGTACATGATAGGAGCTGCCAATAAAAACTGCTTAGCCTTGTGGTTATAGACATTTGTTAGTGGACTTGTGATTTGAATGTCGCGAGTTCAAATCCTGCTGAGAAGTGTTTTTTTTGCTAAAGTCTTTTTGCTATAATTGGACAAACAAACAACAGACAGAAAAAAATGAGATTTATATATATCAAAAAGCTACAAACGCACCTGCGCACACACACACACGCACACATGCATGCACGCACACACATACACAAATGTACATAAATGCGCACACCCGTTTGCACATTGACAATGCTAGCTGTATTAATATAAATTGACTGAACATGTTTATTGTTTACAATGTATTTATATATATTATGTTTACCTGATTCTTTGTGATTCTAAGCTTTTCCAAGTTACATCTGAAAATAAGCAATCACAATAAAACAAGCATCAGTTATGACTTGTATGACCTATCAGACTGCGTCAGTGATAAATAGCTTCATAATGACTCTTAACAATTTAATATAATGGTTTTATGGCACATAAAACTGTCAAACTAGTTTAATATGTTTTGATTCGACTGATAAACAGTAAGTCAAAACTCACCAGCTCTTCTTTTCCACCAACAAAAAACAGCTGACTGTGAGACAAGTGCAACAAGTGCAACGGCAAGAACACCAGCTACACTTCTTAATAAAACAGCATGTGTAGCTTCCTGTTCTGTAACCAATAAAGCTTGGGTTGTAGATGGTGGTCCAGCTGCATCTGTCCATATGATATTATATATATTGGTAATTGGCTCAAAGACTACAAAAGAAAATTGGATTAAATTATTTCAATATACCAAATTGTTTTCATCTGTTTCAGCTATGAAAAAAGTTAATAAGCTATTAAATGCCTTAGTAAGTAGCTGAATGTTTATAACAAACAAATCTAAAGGTACAGCTTATATCAAACTAGTTTTTCCAACTTAAGTTTCACATATTCTGGAACTGCATTGTTAACTTATAAATGAACTAAATTTTAACTAAATCGTTATACAAGTTTTTAATTGAGCTAAAGCATATATAACTTTAGAAAGTAATCAGAGTAGAGGTTTTTACAGACAATTAATCAAACCAGTGACTGAATGCACCATCTTGGTGACCTCGCAGTACAAGTTCAGTGTATCACGTTTGTAACAAGACATTTCGTAAACGTCTGTTGATATTGAAGCTGTCACTGAACTTGTTTAATATAACAAGCGTCAAGTTGATATTTTTGTGGCATAAAAATCTTTCCATCATTCATGTTTGAAATTTACCTAACTCGTAGCAATATAGGACACTCACATTCAATAGAAGCAGTGCATCTGATTCTCTCTAGTTGACCATTCTTTCGTGAGTTTGCAGGAATGACCAGTTGGTAAGTTGCAGTGTCTATGCATCCTTTACTACATGTCCATGTGTAAGAAGGAGTTGGAGTTCCTATCGCATTGCATGACAGTGTCAGTGATGATTTGGGGTCTTGGTGCAGAACATTGGGTAATATTTTATAGTCAATATCTACAATTATAAGATCATTGACTTAGTATAGCAAGTTTAGATAGTTAAACCCAATACTAGGACATCAAACACAAACTATTCATTTTTAATAGGACAGTTTAATTGAAATTTCCCTAAAATGATTTATTAAAGGTTGTGGTGAAATTGATATTAACCATCTCAACTTACATTGAGGTTTTTTATTTTCAGATTTGATGATGGTATCAGGATAGACATCTGCCAGAGCTGAATGAGTTATATCCATACACCTTAGGATCAGTCCTTCTCTATCCTCTTCAGTAGGTGTGTATCTATTACTATTTTCAACCACTATCTTCCCTTTTAACACTTCTGAAAAAAAAGAAAAAATAGAAGAAAAATGTAGCTGTGAAAGCTCTCAAAGTGCCATGAACAGATGCATCAGAATGTCTATAACTTTATTGGTGTTCTGATAAATAGCTTGCCAATGAGCCATGATAAAGCAGTGCTAGAGATGTTTTCTGATTTTAGTAATACATTTGACACTGTATATCACAAGATACTTATTCACAAATTTAAGTCGATGCGCTTTTCATTGTTGTTCATTCACCAGATATAAAACTGCTTAGAATATAGAAAACAAGAAACATTTATAGAAAACTTTTAATCTAGCATTTCAAGTATAAATTGTGATATTTCCCAGAATTCTACTTAAGACCAACTTTATTTTTGATCCAAATTAATAATTTTGTGTTGTCTACTCATTGTTTGAAATCTATTTTATATACGGACGAAACAAATTTATTTTTTGATTCCAATATTTTAAATAAAGACATAGATAAAATGATGAATACAATGATATTATTGATGAATTATATAATACAAACTTAAATAATAAGGATGATAAAACAAACTTTAAAAGCGCATATTATAAACTTCAAAAGTTATAAGAAGTTAATAAATCTAATAAGATAATGTAAATTTATATATCTATATATATATATATATTTCCCGAAGTACGTAAATGTTTGTAAATATAAGAGTGAGGAATAACTGATACTTGTAATCTTACACAATAAATCTTACAGTAATCTTACCAATGTTTGTTGTAAAATGTGAAATTAATTGCGAATTACTAATTGGTAGGCTTAGGAGGAAAGATGTGTAAGCTAATACACCCAGCTGTACAACCCGGCACGAGCAATACAAAAGTCTGTGGACAGAAAAATGATTTGTATTTAACATATAACAACATTTGCCATTCTACCTAAAAACAACTGTAAAGGTTTTCAAACTTTGTCAAACAACTTTTAAACTTCATATCATGAGAAAAATGTTTTGTGCAGGTGAAAAAAATAAAATAAATAAAACGACTATAAAAGGGTTTAGATGTAAAAGTGAAATAATTAGCAGGTAATAGCTAAATTGAGTCTGTTTTGCCACGATTACAATAAGAGATGATTCGGGAAAGATACAATTAATACGAACTGAGAAAATCAAATATAAATTATGAATATGTTGAATTAATAATAACAATTTCTGCATAGAAGTGTGTGTAAAAAAGCTATTGTTCTACCAACAGCTATCCATCAAAACTCTGAATATAACGATACTGGTACGACAATGTGTAAAAATGAAATATGTAGTGTCTTTGTCTGATCGAAGGTGAGAAAATCTTGACTTTAGAGGCTATTCCTACTCGAGATAATACTAAGCCTCATACAATCTTTATTTTCAGTATCATTCTGTATATACATGTATTATTATATTATTGTTATAATATTTTATCATTATAACACTGAAAAATTCTGTACAGGAACAATTACAGTGTAGAATGTATTTATACACTCTCAAATATTAACCTTTCATCTTGACCTGCAAAAGAGGGCATTTTTCTGTTTTTTGTTTATGTCTTATTTTTAATCAATATAGAGTTCATCATCATCATTGAGGTAATACAATTGTCCGCAAAAACAGTATTAACCTTTACGGCAGTTTAGCAATCGAACCTTAAGAAAAGCCGGAATTAGAGGTTCATAAAAACGCAAAAAAGGCATGGTGTTTCATAGAGTTAATAGAGTTTAGTCACCAAATTCTAATATCGAGAGAGTCTACTGTCGATATCATTTTGCTGAAAACAATTTAGCCACAAAACGGCGAAGACAAAAAAGCATCGCGTGTCATAGAGCTAAAACAGTTCATAGAGTTTTAATTATTACGTCATTTTTGTGTGAAAATGGAAAATGGAAAACGATAAATAGGTTATGTATAGAGGCACACTAACCAGAGATTCTGGTAATGCGCCATAGCGGTGAAAAAACAACACAGAATAGCTAATAGGTGCACCCTTATATAAGCTGCATGGCTCAAACCATCAGAAAAATGTAGTGGCTAATAGTCCGAAAGTACGGTGCTCATATTAATTCAGTTCGCTTCGTGCGACCGAATCGAAAAAGGAAAGACTACTGTATAAGGTAGACAAACACACACACACACACACATGCACGCACGCACGCACTTACTCACACACACGCACGCACGCACACACACACACACATAGAGACAGATGTTTTGCCATTTATATAGTAGATTATGATATAATACAATACGAACTAGAAATAATTGAACAATAGTGTAAAACAATTAAACTAACTATAAAATGGACAAAACAAAGTACATTAAATTAGAAAAATCAATAAAGCTATTTAATTTGGAGCTCCATAAAACATATTTTTTCTTAAGATTTCTTAATAATTCCTTTGAACAGATAAAGTTCTGATATAGGAATCACACATTGAAAATGTTGTCTATGTTGAGCCTGATAAATAAACGCTCAAAACCTTTACAAAGAAATGTTATGAACCTAATGTATAGCTTATTTATTAAATTTAAAGTTAGTTACTGCTTAGAGTCATAGATAAATGTTCAATTTGGCAGTTTAAGTAAATATTAATACTACAAAAGCATTCAGTGCACATAATCTTTGATAAATCATCCCTAACTTTACCTCAGCCCTTGTTTGTTCAGCCTTTTGTGTTGTCTGTTGATAAACATATTCAGTACTAGATTTTCTTGATAGTATCATAATTATGAAATGAACAAAAATTCTTTCTGAAATACTGGATTTTTGAGTAGTTGATCATAACCAATACTTTGTACTGATACAAATCAAAAAACAATTACATGTAAGTACAGTTCAGTTCCAATCACAATAAAACAGTCTTACTGTTAACGTACAAAGGTTTCAACATTTGGTTGCTTTAAAAAATTTCAAGAGCAATTTGCTAAGTCTAGGTTAATCCAGTCCAGCCTGCTATTTGAATTTCGATACAAATATTCCAAATATTTCAATTTATTTGCGAAAATTGCCCCAATTCTGCGCACCCAGCGCTTTGGTTAGCTACTGCACCAGTTGGCTTTGTTATACCTTGATATGAATTGGGCTTGTATTTTTTCCTTCAGTCAATATTTTAACTATATTTATTAGTTGCAAAATGTTATGCTTTGAACAATTGATGAAATAAAAACACTACCTTGCATACCCACACACTTGCCCGAATGCCCACACAACCGCACACCCGCTTGCGCGGCCACACACTTGCACACCCCCACGCTCGCACACACTTCCGCACACAAGCTTGCACTCTCACTTTTAGGCTCGCATGATTGCACGCCCGCACTCTCGCCCACACGCTTTCACACTTGCTTGCACACCAGCGTGCCCACATTTCTGCCAGCACGCTTGCATGCTCACCAACATGCCTGCCCACATGCTTGCCCGTACGCTCGCGCAGCCGCACAATCGTGCACACATCCATCCGCACAGCTGTACACCTGCATACCATCATGCCTGCATGCTCACACACTTGCAAATCCGCACACCTGCATGCCTGCACACCTGCACACTTGCACACTCATGCACAGGGGCACACTCATGCACACACGCCCACCTACACACACCCATACACACACACACGCATGCACGCACGCACGCACACACACACACAAAACCTTAGTGGTACTCTGGCGGTGTGACATATGACCGTATCACAGAGGGTGGCATCTGATGCCAGAGTGTCACAATTAGCGCCATTTTTTCATGCAAGAATGAGGTAACATCGGGTTACAAAAAAGCGTCAGTAAGCACATTGTTACTTTGCTAGAAAGGTTACATCAAAGTATTTTCAGCTCACCATCTAGTTTATACCATCAACTTATACAATAAATATTTTCATAATGTATTAGCAAGAATACTTGCGCTCAAAACTTTAGTAGCATTTTGTATTAGTTTTTTCCTAAATATAATCATTTATCAAATAAATTGCATGCAACCAAACGAAACTCAAGTTCTTAGTTTATCATTTTACAAGTTATGATGTAATAAAATGCACCGATTTAAGTCATTATCAGCTCCATTTACTAAAAATTTTAGTAAATGGAGCTGAAAATAACTTAGACACTCACAATAATATTGTTTTGTTCTGAATCTTTGAAAATAGTAACTATAAATAAACAAATCAGCAACTTAAGCGATATATTTTACTACCAGAATGCCCGGCGTTGCTTGGCTATTAAAATCAGCTTACGAAAAATTAACAAGCAATGTAGTTTCCTGCCACTCGCCACTAAGCTGGCACATGGCCAATAGCTATTTTGAGCAAGCTAGTATACATATTTCCAAACTGATTAATAAGAGAAATGAGAGGAAGCATAAAATGACATTAAGTCGTATTGTGGTAGACGTATTTTCAACCACATAGCAACATATACCGCCTCATGAATTCATCAATCTTGTGTAGCTCATTGGTTCAGCATATCGTCTGAGGAAGTGGAAATTCTAAGATCAAATCTTTCACGATAGGAAGTTTTCATTTCGATATTTTAACAGCTATAGCCCCACAAACAAGATCACCTGCACACAAACTTTAAAATTGATCTAGATATACATATATACATATATATATATATATATATGTATATATATATATATATATACACATATATATATATATATATATATATATATATATATATATATATATATATATATATATATATATAGATAACTGCAATTGTCTGCTACTTGATGAAACTCAGCTAATCTATTGCCTCCATGTTTATTAACAGTTCTACTCAGTGTTCTACATTACTAACCATAGTTATATACAGAATCAGGTCTCCCTCCAGTTGATGTACAGTTGAATGTGAACTCTTTTCCTTCAACTATCATATCAGGACTGTTCATTACAAGATTATCAGGTTTCACTAAAATATTCAATAGTTTAAAGACATGAAAATCTTCACTTATTGATGAATTTGGTTAAAATTGTGTTTATAATTGTATTAATTATGGTTGAAAATGTTTGTTAATGGTAAACTATTGTTAAGATTGATACTGTAGTAAGTAAATGTGTTTATGTATCAGTAACATGCGAATATAAATTACATTTACATGTAAATAAGCAGCCGTGCTGATATTTTATGAAATTTTTTTTATATATCCAATAGATGCATGTATATTTTAGCGTTTGTGGAAGAGAAAGCCTATCGTGGATACCTTAACTGGTGAGCAAAATATTTTAACTAATGCAACGGTAGCCATTCAGACCTGTAAAAAAACTACCTGTGTGGATTAAAAGGTTCATCTAAATGCTGCTGGCCCATTACAGCAGAGACAACTTAATTGGGACTATAGGAAGAGCTAACAACTACATGTTTATAAATACTGGCTCTGCACGCAGTGAACAGACTGAGAATGAGATGACCAAATAGAGAACACAGAAATACACATGCTATTATTTTTGAAATAATATTTGGAGGGTAAACATATTTCTGATGTTGACTAATGCTGTTGTTATGTTAGTATTGTTATGCAAAAGGTTAGTAAAAAAGCCCTACAGTAGTTTAAAAGATTTCCTGTTCTGGACAGACTGGTAACACTTAAAATAATAGCTAGCGATATAGTGACTCTCAAAATATAGACTTGTGATCCAACTCTCTTCGAGCAGGGAATCAGTTGAAAATTTGTAAATCATCTAAGCTATATAAATGAGTGTAAATGTGAGATCTAAGGTTTTTAATATGCAATATAAATGCTACTAGCCCAAACAAAGTAGGGCTATATGATCTTCTATACAAAAATGTTTTATAGCCATCTTTTATCAATGAATATAGCCACTCGCCACCTCGGGCACCCGCACACCCGTGCAGTCATGCACCCGCGCACCCATACACCCACGCAGTTGGGCATCGAAAAATCTGCGCACTCAAGCACTCGCACACCCGCGCACCCACGCACTCATGCATTTGTTCACTCGCGCATCCGCTCACTCGCGCAGTAGCACACTTAATTTTGCATTGATTCTCAAGATATGCAATAACCCGAGAATCAATGCAGATATGGTTTTACAGTAAAATACATCTTATTTAGAACAAAAGTTTTTACAGGATAAGTACAAAATAGTTTAATGACTCTCTTGATGGCAAGTTTCTGACATTTTTTGCATTAGAGCGACCACGGTGAATTTATTTCTGCCATGATGGTAGCGATCTGGCTTTCCCGTTTTGAAAAATGGGTACAAATTGAATTGCTTGCAAAAAAGACTTTCGGTTAGTTGCATGCAATTGGCAACAATCACATGCAACTAATCGTGTAAACTATATATAATTCTCAAGTGTCTGTGATTTGGTCTGTCTACCAATAGCTAATAAAATCTTTGAAAGAATAATTTGCATTGCAGAAAATTGGACCTTAGAACTCCCCTTTCTCAAGGCAAAAAGCACGCTAATTGAACTACATGAGATGCATTGGACCCGATTGGTTTTCTAAGTTAAAATAAGAATAGCATATGCTACTCGGCGTTACATTATTATGCAATGCCACTAAAGCTTGCTCTCACAGCTTTTATTAGTAAGTTTAGCAATACGGATACGAGCTTACTCATATTAATCATTGGCAATGTACCTAGCTAATACTGTAGCAAGTGACAGGCAACTACATTACCTGTCAATACCTTGTATTGCCTGAGTATTGGCCCTTTCATCAGGTAAAACTAAAATCTTTTAGATTTTAGTTTTACCTGATGATTAGTAACCATGAAACTTTAAGTAGTAAACAGTTTTAAAAGTTTTCAGCTCCTAATATATTTTATATATATATTTATATATATTTCTCAAAGTTTGTGTGTCTATATCTATAGATATAGCTATAATAATAGCACACACTGATTATTTTACCGATGCGGCTACGTGTTACGACGCCCTTGTTAGGAATCACTTTTCATAGGGTTCAATTACTATATCTGGGATCAAAGCCAATTCTTCTTGCGTGGACATTTGCATAGAAATGTTTTGGGACCTAAATACATGTATATGCAGTGCAATGCTTTTCCGTCTTTTTTCGTTAAAGCTAAGAATTTATCTCGAACTTAAAATTTGGCGGTTTTTGTACTGATTATATACATTACCAAAATATATACGTTGCATCGACATTTCATAATTTGTTATACATACTTGCTATTTATTTTACATCTACATTTAGTTTGCTACTAATATATTCCAGCTGCTCCGAAGGTTTTTCCCAGCTACAATATGTTTCTATTTAAATTCTGATTTGGTACCTGCCATTCCTCAATCATAAACTACGGACAAAGATTTTGTTCGTTTAAAATTTTTTTTTCTTTTGTTATTTTTTTTAGTTCAAATAAAAGCACTTTTGTTTGTATGTTTCTATCAGTGCTCATTTCGTGTATTAGCTTTTACATCTTTCCTTCTAAACCTAACCATTTAGTAATTCGTATGTAATTTCACATTTTACAACAAACATTTGTAAGATTATCTGTTAGATTATCTGTTAGATTATCTGTAAGATTTACTGTAAGTCTTATCGTGTAAGATTACAAGTAGGCCTATCAGTTATTCCTCACTCTCTTATATTTACATACTTTGAGATATATATATATATATATATATATATATATACATATAGATGCAAATAGATATATTTGCATTTTATTATTACATTTATAAACTTTGTATAACTTTTGAAGTTTATAATTTATAAGTTTTTAAAGTTAGTTGCATTACCATTTTTATTTCAACTTGCATCTTTTAAACACAATTTGAGTATCGTGTTTGAAGTTTTAACATTATTAATTTTCCTATCACTGTTATTATTATTTAGTTTGCATTATTTATTATTAATATAATTTTTTTATCCAATCAATTTTGGCAGACGTTGTTATAAATTTTCAACTACAAAATACTACTACATTATAAACTGTCTTACTTTTTATTAATGCGATAAATTCTCAGAAGTTACACATTGTGTAATGCCTCCAAAGAAAAGATCCTTCTTGCACAATATCCTTTCCTCATGATGTGAAGTTTAAAAGTTACAGTTGTTTGACAAAGTTTGAAAACCTTTACAGTCGTTTTTATTTTCTCTTTTAATTTATTTCAAATACACAAAACACTGCTCTCATGACATGTACATGTAGTTTGTTTATTTTTTGTTATTTCACATTTAATCATGACATAATAAGATTATAAAAAACTAAGGTGCATTGTGGGCCAATATGCGCGGTAGCATGGCTATTCGAGGCGCAGAGCTCGAGTTAACAGATGATATCGATTGTCAACGAAAAAAACATGGTTGTTTAAGTGATATAAACCGGAACAAATCTATCCCAGAGAGGCCAGCAAGTACTGCTTTAGAGCAGCTCTAAAACCATCATGACTACTAATTTTCCTCCGGCAAATTGCCAAGGAATTCCATGCTGATGACGCATGATAGGCAACCCTTCTATGGCCACCAGTATCGGAGGAAGGTGGAAGAGGTAATGATAATAAGGAATGAGGAGTGTTATAATCTGTTGACAAGTTAGTTTGAGATTTAAATTGTGTGAAGGCTAAAAGACATATTCTTAGTTGGTAAAGTTGCTGTATAGGCAAAACACGAGATCTTTTAAGCAAATGAGTTGATGGAAAATAAAAGTTTTTATGATATATTATTCTCAGCCATTACTTCTAGATGACTAAAATTTTGTTTAGGTAGCTCATTGGCGCACATTGAATATGTAGGCCAAAGGTTTTGATAACTCAAGTGAACAGCTTGAAAGTTGGAATGGCAAATGTTTTTGTATATGTTAAATACAAATCAAATTTCTATCCAAATACTTTTTTATTACCCGGGCAATGCCGGGTAGCACAGCTAGTATATATATACACTACATATACTAGAAAAAAATATCAAGAAGAAAGTAAATTTTCAGTAATGCACTCACTACAAATCTGTCTCATGCTATGCACTCCTCAGGTGCGGTTCAGCTAAAATGAAAAGCTGTACCGAAATGCTTGAAATGGGATCGTTGTTTTAATCATCTGATATAGTGCCAAGTGTAACCAGAAAGATCACTCCTAGCATGCCTGCAATTAAGAAGACAACTCATTTTTTTATTCAACGTGATCAAGTGTGGTTTGCATATTACAAAGTATTTTTTTAGTAAACATAGTTTGCATTGCTTTGTTTTGTTTGTACATGGTTGTGCTTTGACTAACATTTTCCCTGTTATGCTGTATGCTGAGTTGCTGTCTTTCAATTTCCAAATGTTCTTGCTCAGTTCTGTGTGGTGCTGTTTGTTTTTGTTGTTAAATGAGGCTTAATTGCTATATACCTAACAATTGTTTTATTGCTTTATTGCTAACAATTGCTATATCTGGTTTTACATTCTGTTGAGCAAAGTCCTATGTAGGTTGCTACCTGCTTGTTTGTATGGTTATTCGCTGTTGCTTGGTATATCACATTCTTAACTCGGCATTTTCCTTCCAAAGGCCAATAGCTCTTTTGTCTGCAGTTACAACTTTTTTCGTTGTCTTCTCTTTGTTGTGTAAATGTTTTGTGATCTTTTTATTGCTTGCATCAATGATTGCTTTCGTGTTTGGCATTACTGAGTAACTCAGTTTTAAGAGTTGTCTATTAAATATTGCGTAGAGTGGGCGTTTATTTGGGAAGCATGCTGTAACTATGTTAAAAAGTTTTTCACCGATATTGGTTGCAACATTGGCACTGAAGGGGGAGTTGTAACATACGATTTTCTACTGTCTGTTACATTTTTTGGATTTTTTTCATGTTGATGTCATAATGTAGTTTGCTATTGTATCCACTCTTGTGGAGTGCTTCTTGGTATGGTTGCACAGTGCGTTTAAATTGTTGTTCATTTGATGAGAGTGTGGTTAATCATTTGTTGATATAATCTGGTAAATTTTTAAATATGGAAGGTGGATGGTGGCTTTGTTTGTGCACATATAAATTTTGTATGTCATGAGTCATGACAGCAACATAGCATACAACGTAACAGGAAAAATATTAGCTCAAGCAGAACCATATACAAACAAAAAGATGCAAACTATGTTTACTTGAAAAATACTTCATAATATGCAAAGCACTCTTGAGCACATTGAATAAAAGAAATGAGTTGTCTTTTAATTGCAGGCATGCTAGGAGTTATCTTCTCGGTTACACTTAGCACTAAAACACATGATTAAAACATCAAGTCCATTTCTAGCATTTCGGTACAGCTTTCCATTTTAGCCAAACCACGTCTGAGGATTGCATAGCATGAAACAGATATGTAGCGCTTTACTGAAAATTTACTTTCTTTTCAATATTTTTTCTAGTATTCCATACTCCACTAATTATCTTTTAAGTTTTTAGCGTAGAGCTCTCTTTTTACATGCTTTTTTACCTGCTTTTAGTTACTATATATATTATATTTGTTATAATTGCTGCTCAGCAAGTTTAAACAATTATAAAAGGCAGTTGATCAGTGAAGATGTTAGTCTGCTGAAATATCAAGCTGATGTCACAAGTTAGAGCCCAGTTGATAGTTATCTTATATTCTAATCTCTAATTCTGGCTTTGAACAAAAGGACAGGCAGACAATTTAATTATGGTAAAAACGTTTTTTTTTTATTTTAGATATACACAATCATTTTCATAGCTATCAGTTATTATATCTTCTAATTCTAGCTTTGCAAAGAAGAACCTGAAAGACGAATACAATATTCACAGTAAATATTTTCAGAGTAGATAGCATAGAGTTCTTCTTTAACTTTATTTTAGACAGGTGAATATTTTCCTTCTTTTCTTTGCATTGAATACCTCGCTGTGTTAAAAAATAGACAAAATGAAGTGATTCAAATGAGCATTGAAAAGATGCGCTCTCCTTATAATTATCATAATCATTGGCCTTAAAACGAGTGATAGTGACAAAAAAGGGAAAGCTTGCCGATGCAAACCAATAATAGCACAGTCAATATAGAGTCATTAAAGTAGTAAGTTTAGTTTTCTCTTTTTGAAGCATCAAAGTCATAAGTTTAGGCAGATCTTAGAACATACTAGGCCAATGTTTTCTCCAGACCTGATTATCTACTAAGTTGGGGCAAGAATTCGGAGTTGTCTGTTTGTGAGCTCAAGATTTGGTATTCCACAAACCGTGTTACCATCCTTTAAATAGTTTACAGGTTATCACTATAGTTTCTATTTCTCATCTAATTATATCATTATCACTTTTACTCATCTCAATGTATTAACGTGGTCTATATGTATTACGATTACAAAGCTATTCATGCAAGTACTTGTAACAGTTTCTCCTACTTTACATCAAAACTATTTTATATGACCGAAATAAATACGAGCTTTACTTAAAACTTAAATGTAATGCTGATATCGAATGCTTCAGCAACAGAAACGGTTTTATGTTAGAAGACAGTGAAAATGAAATAAGAAACCAAAAGAAGATGATGTAGATGGAAGCGAGAGTGAGACTGAAACACAGCGGCAGCACATCAGGTAATAATGCAAGTAAATTTATTCAAACAGTTTCATTTTAGATTCTGTAATCATAAGCATTTGTTTGTACATGCATATGTCAGGTTTTTTTGTATTCCATTTTTAACATTTGTTAGATTGTTTTTATTTAGTTTACAAGTTTCCAGATTTGTAGCATAACCATGCAGAAGGTCATTAGCAAAGCTGGAATTACAATGATTGGAGGCTCATAACTCAATTTCTATTGTACATAGAAAGCTAGTTTTTGCCGCAAACTTTAGCAGACTAAAATCAATGCAATAAAATTATATGAAAAATATCTAAATATATTGATCAAATTCAAGATTGCATAGAAGTTTAACAAATTGAAAGGAGTTTCTAAGAGCTCAAGATGATTGCAAATTAGATTATAAAACCTGCATATGTTAGCTGCAATACAAATCAGTATGTGAAGAAACTTTTTGACTTTTTAACAAACATTTATTTACAGTCCAGTGTATAAATTGTGATACCACATTGAGTTACTATTGCAATGCACACTCAGTTGTAATGTTATTCTCAGCCATGTTATTTTTGCAAGAAATATTCATAACAAAGCACAAGCACACAAATTATTTTACAGTTTTTACTGTTTGATGTTTTAAATCATATGTCGATCTTTGAAAAATTAGCTTCATAGCAATATATCACATGATTGTTAGTCTTGCTAAATGATACTAATAAACTAGCAAAATAACTTACCATTAATAGTTGAGATAGAAAATGATGTAGATTTGAAACGAACTGTTGTGAAGTCAGCGAAACATATAAAGTTACCAATCAGCAAGTCATCTGATACGGTTCCTGTTACGGAGAGGATAAATGAAGGAGCAGCGGCTGCAGCAGCTACGCAGTAAGCTTGATCTATTGTTGAAAATCCTGGTATGAACTGAGTATTATAAGACCACCAGGCATTGTCAAATTTATCAAATATGCAAGCTTTCCTATCGTCCCATGGATTGGCACCATTAACCAGGTAGACAGCACTACTATCTGTATCTCTACTAGCAGTGCATGTTAGAGTTATCGACTCATCTTTGTAGAATAAAGGATACCCTATGGAATCTACAGTCAATTCCACTTGTTTTCCTACAAACATATTAAATGTATTGGCAAGTAAGGGTAACATGAACTGATATAATTAATGTAACAAATGAAGACCTGACAAAGGAAAGTTTCCAGTTTGAAGCAATCATTGGTTTTAATACTTTATCTAGCAATTAGTTTTTTCTTTGATGCATCAAATTTTTTAACATTTAAATTAATGCGTAAACAAAGTTCACACGATGCTTAATATGCTCAATACATAATACGCATCCATCGTGTATCTGTAAACACATTACTAGTAATCTGTTTAAGTTATACCAGCAATAAACTATCCTATTAAATTTATTACTGTTACGCTGACGGAAGTTAATTAAGCACTAATGATAATTAATTTATATTAAACACAAAGCTACAGGAAAAGATTACCACAAGAGTCAGTACTACCACGTTTTATAATCACACTAATGTTGCGATCAATTAAATATATACTTTGCAGGTAAAGTTGAGACTCTAAAAAATAGGTTAATACAATAGGAGAAGAATAACTCATGATATTGCTTTTAATCATAAACAATTAGAATAACACTTGATATGTTTTAATAAATTATTACCTTGAGCTCCTGTTAGCAATGTAACAAGTAGCAGAGAAACGTGCCACGGCACTATCATATCTTGCCTACAAGCACGTGACAACTTCATTAACTTCATTCCAATGAAAAACTTTTAGTTTAATGAATGTAATTAAAATCCCCAATTAAAATTCAGCAATAGTTGTATGTAAAGTAAAAGAAGCAATACACTAGACAATTAACTACAATGAAACTGTTTACTGAGAAACTATACTGAAGTACTTTGCGTCTCATCACATAATAAATCAAATGTTATTATTGGTTATAGATTTATGAGAAAGGTTGGAAATGTGATAGATTTATTATGAAGCAGTTAGCTAGCTCAGAGAATTCCAGAATATTTGACAACTCGCTATGTTTTTTGGAAGTAATAATAACTATCAGTAGTCTTAAAAGAGGAAACATTTCAGATGATAGCACTTTAGTCAGTGGGGATCTGCATCAGCTCGGTAATCAAGTTTAGAGGTTGTGCACCACTGTAGTACGTGTAGATAACTCGACCTCACCTGCAAGCTTCCTTTCAGTTACTAACTTGTTAATAGTTACATGTACCATATATATTTGCATTTAAGCCGGTTTCAGAACGAAATGTTTTTTCCCAAATTTAGGGATCTTGTTTATACCCACATAACTCTAATTAAAAGCAAATGAAATGACCTTCTGCTAACTTAAGTTCAACAACTACAACTCAAACCATGCAAACCTCAAACAAGAAAGGTTACGCGTGAAGATTCATTGAAAAAGAACTGCAATGGAGCCAGTGCATCAGCCCTTCTCTGCATAGTTTTTGTTCCCAAAATAACAGTGTGCACACTAGTGCTGGGCACGAGTACATCTTGACTAACGAGTTTAGACTTACCCCCTTTCATTCGAGTTTTTCGAGTATTGTGGCAGTGCTTGGCACGAGTACTTCTTGGCCAGCGGGTTTTTTGAGTATCGGGTTTGTTGATATGAATTTAATGTTTAAATTTTTTATAAATTAGATATATCTTAAAATGTACGATGCGATTATATTTCTATTCAATTTATTTATTATTTTTCACTATTTTTATCGACTGACATTCGTGCTTGCAGCGTTAACAGGCGAGTTGTCAAACAGTCAAAAGCAGAGAGCACAATAGACCGAGTCTTTGTCCACTCTACTCGACAGATCTGTGTAACAAAACCCAAATTCACAAATAAAAACCTGAATCCGCAAGACCGAAATGTTCAAAATCTCTATTACCAGATACTCGAGAGAAGATAAACCCGCGAGTCCAACGAGTTTTATTACCCATGCCCAGCACTAGTGCCCACCCATATTATTCAGTTCCTATTTGATAATTTAGCATTCTGTGACTGAAGCAACAGTCATGGTTGGTTGGTCATAAGCATGATTGCTAGCATTTCACATGCTTCACATGCATGCAGTTAGCAAAATTTTACTGAATAAATGTCTGATTTACCCATAAATGTTATGTGACATGTTATCAGTTATGTGACACACATTTATTAAGTCGTACGCTACTCAAGAACCTTGGAGTTGTCCTCCAAATTCTGTTTTGTTATCTTACCATATCAATCTATTGATGACCCATGAATGAATCTAGTAGAATATTTTAAAGAAACATCAAACTTGTTTGTTATAAGGTAAGCATTGACTTATTTTTTCCCCAAAGATATGAAATGTCTATAAAAAGCGTGACTATTGCATAGCCTCAGCTACTTTTATAACATCTAGTACATTGGCAGTCTCCACTGCCAAGAAGGTCATCATGTGTTCTATTAAAATATTGTTGCAGGTGGTAGAGTGCATCAAATTACACTTCTACACTAGCTTTCAAACATCTGTAGTGTAATTTCACCATTATTGAAAATTACCCACTCAAATCTTTTCAAGACAATCAATTTGGTTTAAATTAAAGCTGAAATTAACCCCGAATTATATACTAGGTGTTGGCCTTAATCACCTACAGTGTCTACCTTAAACTTAGCGAACTTATACTTTTATTGCCATATAGTTTAACAATGGAGTTAGTAGTGATCATCATTTTGAAACAATTAAGGGTTTATGCTTCATATTCTCATTAGAAATATGTATGAAAACCATAATATACTTTCATTTTAACTATATACACCATACTTATATACATCATGCTCAATTTGTTTACCCACTCATTCTCATCTTGCAATGGTGTTGTGGTTGCATCAAAGTCAACTCAATACTTAATTCTGTGAACAGTTTTCTCTAACGAACGTATGATGTGAATGTATTTATAGTTTAATTTAAGTACCTACTTAATTAGCACTGTGGAATACAGTCTAACAGCAATTTCATTGCTTTCATCACTGCATACTCTGCAGTAGGCAAACCTTCACTGCTCTAATCCTGTTTATTGCTCATTAGAAACTAGTTGTACTGCACGTATACTGTATACTGCAAATGAGGGACAGAAAAAGTACAGCAAATTTATTCTGCATACTGCATAGCTGTGGCATGCTTGTGGCTGCCACTGCACTGCTACTGCAACTAAACTGACAATCAGACAAAAAATTAATAAAGCTATTATGTATTTTACATTTGGGCATTGGTGAGTACTTACTGGCAGCTATGATCTTTGTCCAAAATTGTCACAACTGTGATTATAAGATTTTAGTGTTTTAAATAAATAGATGAATCAGTAATCCTGTATCAAAAAATTTTAGGTTTATGGAATTCAATGAACTAAAGCCTTTTTTATTGTCATTAAAAGTAAACAATAAATAAAAGCAGCTTGTAAAATGGTAACGAAACAGTTTGAATTCAAGATTATGTGAGTTAAAAATTACACTTATTTGCTTATTATTGGTACATCAGGCTCCTCTGCATCAACCACATAAAAAGCATTTTCATTTAGATACCTTTACAATTACCTAGTTTATGAGATCTTTACTATGAGACTGCTCACTGTAGCTGTCTTTGTATAGCAGTTTGACTGAAATATAGTGAATTGTAGACAGTATAAGTATGAAAAATGAATGGTAGGAATTGTGAGAGAGAGAGAAATGACTAAAATGTGTATTGATAGACCCCTCGCTACTCTCCAGTATCTCTCACTAATCACTAAATTTGTGGTTTGGCAAAAACAATACCAATAAACAGCTGTAAATTGCATACACTGGCTTTTTTGCCGAGACATGCTTGTGGTTCCTGATCAAGTCAGCAATAATAAATTTTTAATGAGGGATGAGTCAGTAACAGAAGTTGAGGGAAAGAATATGAAGAGGTAGAGCCAGACTGATTGTAAATTTATAGACAATCTGTCCCAGTTTGGATTGGGCCTTGCAACAGCTGTAATGATCACTAATGACAAAGATCGCTGTACTTCACTAAAGAGATATCAAGTCTCTATAATACATGAGCCATTCTAAAAGCTACAGGTCTACTTAACATAAAACAACAAAATATCACTTTAAATAGTAGCTTAAGAAACTTAAAGAGAGATGTTGTTAGATGTACACGTATATGTGTATTATATATATATATATATAATATAATAATATATATAATGTGTATGTGTATTATATATATACATTTATATATATACATATATATATATTTCTCAAAGTCCGTGTGTTCGTCGGAAATCCGGCTATGGATTTTAAAATCTTGAAATAAATATTGCGTACCCAAAAAGGATTCGATCTCAGATCAAGCCATTCTCAAATCTTATGCCTAGTCCACTGGACTATGGAAGTCGAATTGCTAAACTGCGAATATAAGGTATTATATCAGAGCAATACCTAACTGCTTTACGTTTGACGGGGTCATAGCATAACGTCACGAGAAGCTGTTTGCTCACATAGTCAAACTGCCTAATAGCTAAACTCTCACTGCTTCTCATCATTTATAAGACAAAAAAACTTTTCTCATGATATGTACATGTGGTTTGAAAGTTAGAATGGCAAATGTTGTAATATGTTAAATACAAATCAATTTTCTGTCCAAATACTCTTCTATTACACAGGCAACGCCGGGTGGCACAGCTAGTATATACATATATATACGTGTGTGTATGAAATGTATATGTGCATCAGATGTGTATGTGTATTAGATATATATGCATACTTATTTACTGCCTACTCGGTATTTCTCTACATATATCGAATTGAATTAGCCTTAATACTGCATAAATCTTTAGAAAGTTAAACATATTTAAAGGTCAAGGGCATGGTCCCAGTTTACACACTATTGTGTACAGACAACAAAGTTTACAAAAACTTGCAAATTAAATTTAGCCAAGTTTAATATTCATCCTTAAGTTGTAGCAACTTGCATGGATTATCAAATCAGTATGACAAGTCAATTTAGGTAACTATTGAATTATCTATTTTCATAGCGAATAAAATAGTTTAAACTTTATATTTTTGTATTCCGTAAGTCTTATTCGGGTCCACTAGGGATATTTACTTGCCCTCTCTCAACCCAAAGATGTTCTAAAATGACTTTGGTTGATGAGCACTACTTCAAATTTCCTATCTGTTAGTTTTCTTTGGGCTTACATCATTAAATAAAATACTATTTTGTCTCAGCTATGGTTTATAACAGTTTAGATGTGTTCAATGAGTTTTGGTTACAGTTACTGCAGGTAGCAAACAGTTCTTTGGAGACATTATTATATTTGTACTTTTATTTATATATAATTGTTCAATGTTAAACAAATCAAATTTGAGTTATATAATTGTGGTATTTGTTTTAAATCACTAGTTCAACATGACTGTATCAAAAAAAAATTAAATTTATGTGTGAAGTTGCTTAATCATGTGATCACCAGAGCTGAAGTGTTAGTGTAGACTGTATAAGATATTTAGTTTATTGTCTGAGTTCAAACTGCAGATACTTTGAAATTGTTAGACATCTGGAGCAGGTGACCCGTACACAATTACAATTGGTTTATAATCTATTCCCACGACCAAACACGAGCGAAGCGATTGTTTGAGAGCTTTATGATAAATGCATATATGCACACAACTCACAAAAATTATTCATGAACGGCCGTCGCAAAGCCTTGTACAGAAATCTCATCAACAAATCTAACCAATTTAATTAATTTCAATGGAGTCGTTCAAGTAAAATAACGATACAAAACACATGTAAACCTATTTAAATATGTTACCAAGTCTTTGAAATTTGTAGACAATATCCTAAAACTAACCCATCTGATCGGATTATACATAAATAGATAGATTAATGTAGCCTAAAATCGTCATTAAAACTTTGACAAGCCTTTTTTAATCAAAATTAAGACCGGCCAACGAAACATCGATGAGGCTGTGCGACAGGGAGTAGAACTATTAAGTTGTGTGCATTTTACGGGAAAAACGTGCACATTTCATCAGTCTATGGCATTGTCCAATCGCCGAAGGTTTCTGTGACTAACTTAGAAGTACTGAAAAGTAACCGTTTCTTTTTTGCCGATTTCAAAGTAACAGACATTTTGAACACTTACAATGAGTACTTTGGTATTCCAAGTTCCAACTGATGTCCAAAGCAGTGAAAGTAAAGGAAATGAAAATGATATTTTTTTAATGATTCTTATAATATTATTACAATATTTAGTTATAAGAATAATTATTCGATTTTATAAGACCTAATAATAAGAAAAATCATTCGAATTTACAAGATCGAACTGTATATTGACTGATGTTGGGCAATATGTTACTGACATTATTTTTTCTAAATAATTTTTTAAAATATATTTTCTAAAAATCTAGATATCAAAACTTCTTGATATTGGTTGCTATGACGTATTGAAATGTAAACAAAATTGTGCATTGGTTTACTATTATTACTGTATTACTATATTAAAAATATTGGTTATTCTAATAATATCAGTGCATTTTACAGTACTTTTAATATTGCATTTCTCCTATTGCAGAAGAGATATATAAACATAAAATCTTTTCCTTTCTTTATTGCTGTTTGTTGTATATAATAACACCCAGTACATTACAGCTACCATTGCAGTTATCCTATTGCACTGCAGAGCCATTTGACTGCTAATATTGCATTTCACAACCATCTTCTCAACCACCCTTTCGTTTTTCCAGTATCACTTTGGTCATGGACGGTATGACAGGAGAATTTCTAATCTGTAGAATATCAATCAGGGGCATATTGTATGATTATTAAATTACTTCAATAAATACCTATAATTAACCATATATAAGAACATATATGTTGAGTTGGTATAATAAAACATTTTAGAAGGGCAGTTATGAAAAATTACCAAAAAATAAAAATATATGTTTACTCACCTATACTCTGTAATACTCTGTGATATGCTGTGGTGAACTGTGATATGATGTGATATGCTGCAGTATGCTGTGATATGCATAGGTCTATGGAGGAGGAAGTTTTTTCCTGAAGCACAGTCGAAAAATGATAACAAAGGCATAACCCTTACTAATGCTAGTAAATGCAAGGAGTGTAGCTAAACAGGGGAGGATAAAGGGAGAAAACCTTTAAAGTTAAATTGAATGGCTAAATAAGTTTTCTTTCTTATAAATAACAATGATTTTGATAGTTTTCAAAGCTGCTAAAAAGATATTTCATCAGCTTGATTGTTATGAAGAGAAGGTTTTTAAACTACTAGAGAGTTTTCACTTGCTGGGTTTGGTTAGTGTTTTTGAATGTATAGCCTACCAGTTAAAGTCTATTTTCGTGTAGCAAATCATGTTATGATCATGATAAATATTTACTACACTGAGTTTACAATCCACTTGAGCTTAGTGAAAAATAACTATAGTTAAATCCACTCCTGTAACCCAGTTTGTTTTTCAACTATTTTAATTTTTTTTAATTCACAGAGTTTAGTTTTTCAACACAATTCCACCAGTTGATCTACGCTAGTATTGAATGGTTTATTGCCAATTTTCGTTGTTGATTTGGTGCAATAAAATAAAATGACGCAGAAAGATATTTATTTAAAAAACTTAATTTATGTAGTTTTTTAGAAAGTAAAGAAATATGGCTATCTATTATAGCCTAATGCAATTTTTGCTTTTTGAGTAAGGTTGAAAACGTTGAGAGAAAATTGTCAATCAAAAGTTTATACAAATGTTGATGCAAAATTATTTGATGCAAAATTGTATTTTACCTGATGAATAAGGAGATCAAAAAACAAGCAGATATGAAATTTAATGAATTGTTCTTAAAGCAAAGTATTTCTAGAATAAGTTTTGGCTAAAAGAAAGTTAATAAATAAGCTCATTGGGCGCAGATAGAAGTCACCTAAAACCAAAATATACACATTTAAGTGCTTTTAGTCACCATGAAAATAGTTAATATAAAATGTAATTAATTTGCCTCCGAATAATGTTTTGAGACTGTCTGTATCAACAGGTTAACATTATATTTAATATATCCATATAGCTGACATCACTAGAAGAGTTGCTACACTTTACAGTAAATATTAAACAAGCTAAAGTTCAATAGCAAAACTTATAAAATTTGTGCACAAGAATATGTGAACTGTGAACATGTGAACATGTCCGTGATCTTTAAAAATAGTGATCTGAAGCATCTCGCAGCACCAATATTAAATCACTCACATGTCTGCAGATAAATGGCTATTAGGCAGTAAAAATTGAAACGAATACATCTAAAACACATGTCTGTACTTACTAAAAAACTAGCCATGATTCTCTAGCAAACTCATTAGCAGAAAGTCACTAAAGTGTAATTATATAGCAAGAGGTCACTAAAGTGTAATTTTTTATCAATGGGTCACTAAGGTGTATGTTGAAATCTTAAGGCGATTTTAATGTATAAGGTTTTAGCTGGTATTAACTAAAACTATATATAAGGTATCATCAGTTGTATTTTTTGAAGTTTCTCTTTGTTTGGGCTTATTCCAAGTTACATAAAATCTTAAAATGTTAACTATTCACAACCTTCTTTTCTTCTCAGATTTATCACCTTCCTTTCTGTTGAAGTTTAGTAAGCTACCTTTTAAAGTCACACCTAGTTGTTCCATGCTAGGTAGACTTAGATATGAAAATATGCTTTTGTATATAATACTATTTATGTTAATATTTCTGTACATAAGAACAGTGGCCGCTGGCATAAAAGATCATCAACCCAATCAGCCCAATCAAAACTTGGACATATTGTCCATACATTTACAATCAGACTGACTCTACACTCATTGCATTCCTTACCTCAACCTCTGCTACTGACTCATCCCTCATTAAAGATTTATTATTAATGACTTACCAGGAACCACAAGCAGGTCTCTGCAAAAAGGCCAATGTATGCAACTTATAGCAGTTTATCTGTATTGTTTTTTGCCAAACCACAATTTTAGTGACTAGTGAGAGATACTGAAGAGTAGCACAGTGGTCTATCAATACACATTTTAGTTATTTCGCTTTCTCACAATGCCTACCATTCACCTTCATTATGCATATTTAGACTGTCTACAATTTTCTCTCATTTTAGACAAATTACTTTACAAAGTCTAATGTGCAAGACAGCTACAGTAAACAGTCTCATAGTAAAACTCTCATAAACTAGTTAATTGTAAAGATATCTAAATGAACGGATTCTCTATGCCAATGCAGAGGAACCTGATGTACCAGTAATCAACAAATAAGTGTGATTACTAACTCACATCATCTCGAATTCAAGCTGTTTTGTTTCCATTACAAGCTGCTTTTATTTATTGTTTATTTTCAATGACTATAAAATGGCTTTAGTTCAATGACAATAAATATAGTTATTGGAAATAGGCTTTTTATATTGAAGAAATTAATTGGATATATTTCTTTAATAAATTTCTCGAACAAAAGTTTTTATACTATATTTGGCTAATCTTTATGGAGTAAAACTTATTTTGTCACAAAATTATAGCTATTCACAAATTGCAGGAAAGCATTTACAATAACAATTTGTTAAGTATTCATTATTAATAAATGATGTGTTGATGATATTTCAATCTTTACTATATGGAGAGCTGTGTCTGGCTGTCTGTTCAAAACCACAGCAAGAAGAAGAAAAAAAACAGTGCAGAATACATGATTAGAACTTCAGACCCTCAGCATGACTAACAGTTGGGAGCTTACAATAAAAATGAAAAATATTCAAATGAAATTGTTATTATCAGCTATTTCAATCAATCGTTCAATTCAATCAATCAATCACTTGCATCAGTTTTAATTTTACTGAAGCAGAGCTAGTGGTTTGTTCTGAAGTGGAGCATCTACAACCCATTGCTAATCCATCGCCGATAGTAGAAAATTCCTAAGGCTGTGAAAGCAGTCTCATCAATTAGTTTTTAAAAGATAAATTTTATCTGGGTGTAATTTGTGCTACATGAAACTGTTATATGTATAGATGAGGTTTTTAGTTTTAGAGGAAATTTTGTCAGCTGCCACAAGAAAAAGAAGCAGACACAACAATGTGTACAATCGAACTGGCTCTACATTCTTCACATTCCTTAGCTCAAGTTCTGTTACTGACTCATGCCTCAATAGAGTTTTGTTATTACTGACTTGACCAAGAACTGGTCTTGCAAAAAAGCTAATGTATGCAGTTATAGCTGTTTGTTTGGTTTGCTTTTTGCCAAACCAGACTATAGCGATTAGTGAGAGAAACTGGAGAGTAGCAGGTGGTCCACGAAGACACTATCATTGTATTTAATTTCCTTACTCTTGGCGCCTACCCTTATTCCTGAAACTTCATGTGTACACTGTCTACAGTTCTCTCTCTTCTAGTTAAATTAATAGGCAGTCTAAGCTTCTAAGGACAGTAAACAGCCTGATATTAAAGCTCTTGTAAGCAATGATATTCTAAAGGTCTACACATTCACATTTCAGTCTTTTTCTATATTACCACGCACCTACTTCCTAGTAAATCTATTACATTTTGATTGTTACTCGAGAACATTAAAAAAATAATACTTCAATAAATATTGATATAGACAAATATAATATTTTATTAAGAGTATTTTAATAAATATATTGAGCTAAGAAACAATAAATACTGAAGTATGGTAAATATTGAGTACGATTACTTACTGTTCATCTTCGTGACAGTTTTTTTGGTAATTCCTACATTTTTTGTTGACTTCGTATAAACCTTGCATTGAATTATAACTTGGTATCCTGATTACTTTAACCAAACTACAAGTTCTACAGTGAAGTCCGGTTAATGAACTTATTATGTTTTGTAGACAAGATATGCTAGAACTGTATGATGTTTGTCTGGTATTTGTTATCTTACTAACACGAGTTCAATGTAAAAATTTCTTAAAATTCTGATCTATCTATTACGGTCTTTTTATGTAAACATATGAATAAATTGTCTGCTCTCTATGTTACATAATATTTTAAAATTAGTTATTGCCTTAGTGGGACAATAAGTCTTGGTAGTACCAACACTTATCATATTTTTCTTTCTGTAGAAGTGTCTCCCATTAAATTTTAATTTCATCAGCAATTCATAGTAACTTATACACTGAAAATCGTGTTAGCCATGAGAGATCGTTGTATAATGACTATATGCATGTCTATTCCAGCGTGTGGCAAAGTCGCTGCATGATGCCGTAGTAGAGCCCCTGACTCTGACTTTGAATATTTGAGTTCGGTTCTCGTGTGGTGGAAGTTTATTCTAATGCTCTTAGCTTGGCATTGAGCAGATGGAAGGAGGGATAGAAACGGCTCTGGTTATCGTAAATATTGAATCAAAACAGTAATACAATTTAGAACATAATTTATTGCTAGTATAACTTTAAAATATACTAATATGTACCTTATTGAAGATAATAAACACTGTGTTAACCTTGTTTACATATTAATACAAATTTTATATAATTACATACAAAAGGAATACCTAATCTTCAGTTGCATTATTATTATTAATAATTGCTTTAGCCCTTCGACCACTGCATTGCTTGTTGCGCCAAGTGCTTCTGCGCCACAATTTTTGTACTCAAAAACATGACCTGCACTTGTGAAAATTAAAAATACATAATAAGAATTCTTTCAACAACAGAATATGACTAATAATACCTGTCTTTGGTGACAATATAGCAAATTAAGATGATGCCAAATACAAAAAAGATGTCTTTTAAATTAAAAATACAACTGTCTAGTTCACATTGCAGAAATGGCAGCTATTTCATTTTGCTGTTAGAAGTGTTAAGATATCATTTAAAGCGGTTTGAAGATTGTAGAATAAGCTATTGTAGAGTCATATAAAGCGATATGACTATTAAAACAAACTAGAAGTAAATCTCTGAAAATGTAAAATCGGCTAACAACTTAATTTTTAACATACAACGTGCAACGATAGCAGAAACCTTCTATAACGAAAGACAATGAGTTTGTCAACAAAAAGTTTTGAATTTGAATTGAATAACATTGTAACAGCGTTACAAAAAAACATCATAAAAACGTGAATTATATTTGTAGAAAATAAAATGTTTGGGTTGATTGACTTTGCTGGACATTTTTCTATTGGTGAGTCGATCAGTTACCAACAAATATAGTACTTACTTTTGATATTTTTGTAATGTTTAGAAGTTTATAGTGTGAGGAAACTTAAATAAAAATATTTTCAACAATGTTTTGAAAGTTTTGACAAATATTTAAATATATTTTGCATTATAGCGATGAAAGACATAATATTTCACCGCTATCCATTTCTTTTCCCAATTTTAATTAAATACTAGTCCTGACTGTTTAAAATGCTTCATAGTCAATCTAAATATACTTTTACTGTTAATATCTAAGGTTTTGGGATGTTTTTTTAAATATACTACATGTAGGTTCATTCACCAGTCATTAAATTTCATAGATCCTGAGCCAATGCAGACTTGCGGAAATCCTAAAATGGCACTCGGGTTACGTCAGCTTTTCCGCAGAAATGCAAAAATGGCACTCAAAGGATTATTCTGTAAACTTACTTCCTTAAAACTTTAATTATTACAGGAGATAGGGCAGTTCATGTTGTCTTCTGTATCAATAAAATATGATGTGTTGGTAGAATGGAGTTAGATTGTCTGTAGATCCTACAGGGTACCCTTCTTTCTACAAAGAGGAGTCAATAACTCTAACATGTACCGCTAGTAGAGATACAGATGTTATTGCTGTCTACCTGGTTAATGGTGCCACCGCAAGAGATAATAGGACTGCCTTTATATATGATAGATTTGATAATATATATATATATGTATATATATATATATATATATATATATATATATATATATATATATATATATATATATATATATATATATATATATATATATGTATATATATAGGCATTTAGTAATGCTCTGAACATACCAGGATTTACTAAAATAGATAGAGCTTACAGTGACTGCTGCAGCTGCTGCTCCTTCATTCATTCTCTCCATAACATGAACGTATCAGATGACTTGCTTGGTGTTAACTTTAAGTGTTTCCGTGACTTCACAGCTGTTCGCTTCAACTCTACAACTTTTTTTATCTCAACTGTTAATGATAAGATGCGGATACTAGTGTATTAGTGTTAACTAGAGAAACTAACAACCGGCTGATAGGAAGACATGTTATGAATTGTAATAAGATCAGATTAAAGTTAGATGTAAAATATTAGACACTGCAAGCTGTAAGAGAATTTGTACGAACTAGTAAGAATATTTCTCATAAATTTAGCGCTTCTGATAACTAATTGCTAAAATCACTGAAAAAATCGCCATAAAACGTGTTTGTGAAATTTCCTCCAAATAAATTTTGTTTTGGGTAGTCATTTTTATAGCATATCAAAAAGCTTCCACTGACACATTTCCACAGAATATATACTTTTGATAGAGGTATGTTTGTAAGTGAAATATAGAAGTGTGATCTCTAGTAAGTGCTTAGAAAAGTAGTGCAATGGTTGACATGTTAGCAGAGCAAACTTAATGTAACAAGTCAAAGTATATAGAAGTAGGAAAAGTAGAAAAATTAGAACAAAGAATAAAACGACAGTGACTACAAAAAACAGCAAATGACCTAATTGCAGCACGAATTAAAGAATATGAATTGTACATGACATGACAGATAGTTTACAGATTTTTATCTGACTCACTAATCGAAGATTGATGTAATTGTGGTTACAATTCATTATTTTCAGTATTACCGTATCACTAGCTATTATTTTGAATGTTACTGTATCGGTCGGTATTCATTAGTTTGAATATCATGGTATTGCTAGCAATTATTTTGAGTATCACCGTATCACTAGCTATTATTTGAATGTTACTGTATCGGTAGTCATTATTTTGATTGTTACTGTTTCACTAACTAAAAATTTGAGCATTACTCTATCACTAGCCAGTATTTTGAGTGTTACATTATCATTAGCCATTATTTTGAGTGTAACTGTATTCTCCATAAAAGGAGCTACGTGAATAATGTATTGAATTGTTGTGTATACCATCTAAACTATCACCTAATTGGTTTTCTTTTCCATAAAAACCTAAAATAAAAATATCTTCATTGTATGTAGGCTATACAAGGGATGGCGGTAAATACTAGCACAGTTACTTGATTTGAAGCATACTTGTATTTATCGGAATATGATTCTTTAACAACTTTCAACTATTTTCAGACATGTTCAATATTACTGATTATAATTATAAACATAAGTTTAACTATAGTCAACAATACTTAAAGTAGTAATAAGTGTAAAATATTGACTGTTTTAATGAAACATGATAATCTTGCTATGAACAGTCCTGATCAGATAGTTGAGGGACAAGAAATCACTTTCAAATGTACATCAACTGGAGGGATTTCTGACTTTGTATATAACTATGGTCAGTACTATAGAGTACTGAGTAGAGCTGTAAATATACGAGGAGACCCTTACAGTTGTATATTCATCTACAGTGAGCTTGTCAGGTTCTGAGTGCCTGTTTACGTAGCATCATTAGGTTCATTAGGTTGAGTACGATTAGAATAAATTTTTGGCACGCTGTAGCATGATATTATATTGTGAATGTTTCCATATTGTACATATAAGGCACTCGGCTGCCATATAAAACACCCTGTTGCCATATGAAACACTCTGCCATCATATGTGATACTCTGCTGTTCTGTGTAAAACCATTTTAGTTAACATATGTCAAGTAAGAGACCAAGCAGAACAAAAAATGTGCTTCACTTCAACATATAGTTTTTATTAGTTTTCTACTGGTGACAGGCTCATCTACAAAAGAATCTTTAAAATATACATATCGGCAAGAACTATGTGATAAAGTACAACTATATACAGCAAATAGTTAAAAGATGCAATAATTATAAAATCATCAAAACTGCCTCAAGGATTAAATAAATGTAAACCAGTGTGGACTTTAGCAATATGAAACTTTTTAAGATATTTCACTAGAGTATGGTATACTTTACTGCAGCTATATGTTGTATCTGAATAGTAATAGTTTATGTCAGCAATTCAATACTTTTACTCTAAAATTTTTCTAACTCTAGTAGTAGTTTTAATGTATTAGATACTGACATTATGACAACTTTCAAGGACGGCTTACTCTTCCACTCTTTCTCTACAGAAGTGTAAAGAGGAAATATAATGGTTGAGAGCACCAATATACTGTATACACACCTACTGAAGAAGATAGAAGAGGTTTGATCCCAAGGTGTAAGGATATAACTCATTCAGCTCTGGCAAATCTCTATCCTGATATCATCATCAAGTCTGAAGATAGGATACCTCACTGGAAGTCGAGTTGGTTAATATCAAGTTTATCAAAACTCTTACTAAATCATGTTACGGAGATTTCAAGTTAACTTGCTAATATAGAACTAAAAGCTGGTGTTTGAAGTCTTAGTTTTAGGTTTAAGCATCTAAACTTGCTATGATAAGTTAAAGGTTTTATAATTGTAGATATTGACTATGAAATATTACCCAATATTCTGCACCAAGACCCTAAATCATCACTGACACTGTCATGCAATGAAATAGGAACTCCAACTCCCTCTTACACTTGGATATGTAGTAATGGATGTACAGATACTGCAACTTACCAACTGGTCATTCCTGCAAACTCGAGGGAGAATGGTCAGCTGGAGAGTGTCAGATGCACTGCTTCTATCAAATTTGAGTGAACAATATTGCTAGAAATTAGGTAAATGTATCATACTAACTTAGAAATGATTTTATGCCACATAAATATCAACTTGAATCAGGTTATATTAAACAGTTTTAGTATCAGTTTCATTATCAACAAACATTTCTGCAATACTTTTGACCACAAACCTTGACACTTAATTTATACTGTGAGAACACCCGCAAAATTTACAGAGTCACTGGGCCGACTGATTGTCTGTAATAACTTTTAAATTGACTGCTCTGTTGAAGTTATGCATGCTTTACTTTAGCCAAAAAATCGTATTCCGATTTAGTCAGAATTAGCACATTTACAAGTTAGCAATGCAGCTCCAGAATATGTGAAACGAGTTAGAAAAAATTATTGGATATAAGATTTACCTCTAGATTTGTTTGTTACAAAAAGTCATCTACTGTATTTACCAAGGCACTTTATATCTTATTAAAATTTTCATAGCTGAAACAAATGCAAGGATTCGGTAAAATGAAATCTTGACTCAAATTTTCTTTTGTAGTCCTTGAGCCAATTACCAATATGTATAAGATCATATGGACAGAAGCAGCTAGACTATCATCTACAATTCAAGCATTATTGGTTACAGAAAAATGAAGCTACACATCCTGTTTTATTAAGAAGTGTAGCTGGTGTTTTCTGTTGCACTTTTGGCACTTGTTTCACAATCAGCTGTTTTTTGTTGGTGGGAAAAAAAGCTGGTAAGATTTGACCTACAGTTTTTCAGTTGACTCAAAAAATATTAAACAAGTTTTTCAGTTTTTTTAAGTTTTTAGACAGTTTTTCTGCCATAAAACCAGTATAGTAAATTGTTAAGTGTGATTATAAAGTTATTTATAACTGACACAGTTGGAGAAATAAGAAACATTTTCATATTTTATAATACATGTAGTTGCTTATTTTCAGATGGACAACAGAAGAGCTTAGAGTCAGGAAGAATACATTGTAAACGAATACATTTTTATTCAATTTATGTTAATATAGCTAAAATTTTCAAGGCGGGTACGGGTGTGCGCATGCATGTATGTGTGTGTGCGTGCGTGCGTGCGTGTGTGTGTGTGTGTACGTGAATAGAATTATGCATGTACTTATACATGTTTGGTTGTTTGTTTATAACTCTTTACATCTATATAACATCAGAGATTTATTTCAGTAGTAATTTAATGAATTTATATTTTAGTCAACCAGTTATAGCAGACACTCAGATTAACTTTAAGACAAGAGATGACACCTAAAAGATGTAACAGCTACAGGTGATGAACATTGCAGTAGCTCTATCAGTTAACCATTGAATTAGTTTATAAATCGATGTACAATTTGTGTAAAAATTTTAAAATAATTTTCTGCTCTTGATTTTACCAACTACATGAGATGACAACTACAAATCACTGATCACGTAAAATCACAGGGATCATCTATGTGGTAGTTTAGTGCATGCAAAACTATATGAAAATGTACAAAGAATCCGACTAGTTTTTGGTATTAAATCATCAAAAGAGAATTCATTTGCTATACACTAATCTTAACTTTTCTTGTTTCAAAGTCTTTGTTATGTCATTTTCAAGTCAAATTTATTCTAATAAAAGTATTTTTGTGTTTTTCTAGTTTAACCAAAAACTTAAAAAAAATTTAATGTTATTATTGCTGGTATTACCATTATTAATGTAATTTCTACACCATTTGTGTGGCTATAAAATTGGTATGAACACACATTTTTAAAACTAAACTCATGCTATTATTAGCAGTGTGATGAATATTATATCCACTATTATCAATAATAACAAACTGTCTGGAGGTTTTTCCAAGTAGTCATTTCACTATATATCATGTACTACAACACTTAACGGCATAGCAAACAACGCACCTACATCTGTGTAGTGTTACTGACTGTTTAAAAATTGCACCGGCTAGACTTGTCAGAGATGCTAACTAACTTTACTATTTAAATACTTGGTATTTAACACTGATTATCTAAATCAGTCTGACTGCCATCATGGCAGAAATTTAGCTGTTTAAATTTTTTTACACTAGTTTAAGGTATTGGTGACCTAAATCTATTATTTATTTGTACACACTTTTTTCTACTGCTTTCAAAATCCACCCTTTAATACATTTGGTTTTTCTATGTCTATTGACTTAGTCGTCATGGCAAAAAAAAACATTAGCCAAAAATATATATTGGAAGATAATAAAAATAAGAACAACAAATAACAAAAATAATATTAGAGCCATTTTATAAACATGAACATTCAGACTAACAGGAACTAATAACATGGATTGTGGAGATGAAAACTCCTAATCAAGTGGGAAAGTTGCAGTCAAAAACATTCAATTGTCATGTTACCTTACAAGGCTAACTTTGCTAATCAAGTTCATATATGGTTGAAACAAGGTATGGTTTATCTAGATTCTCCAACGTTTATGTATTAAATGAGTTATATACATATAGAACATAACTGCCATTAGACTTTTGTCCCATTTGCAAGCCTTTCAAATTTGTTGATTTTTATCAAAAGAATCATTTACTCAAACATATACTACTAAATTTTGAGGAATGCGTATGTTTAGATTTAGAACCTTTAAACTGTCTTAAAAGGATAATGTAGACTAGAATTCTAAGAGATTACTGAACAACAATAACAATAACAACTAGTAGCAATATTAATGAAGAGGTCTTGTATTCGGTAAGAATTTTTGAGCTATGCTGCAATTGGCTTTGCTGGTAGTACATTATTACTACCAACCTTATACCTGTATTTATTGGAACAATATTATAATATAATATTATAGGGAACTAGAGTACAATACAATGTAATATAATATAATGAAATAAATTATAATATAGAATAGCATAAATCAATACCATGAAATTTCAAAAACTGAAACACAATGTGATGTAGCATAGTAATGTACTACATGTATAATATATAATTTTATAATATACCATGAAATGATATAATATAGCATATTATGATACAAATAATACAAAACAGTATATTGTAATTTAATATATTAAAGTATAATACATGATAATATGATACAATATAATAAAAGGCTATTAATTATCATATTTCACAATTATTGTAATGCAATTTTATATTACATAATATACTATAACATAAATCATAATTATATTACATAAAACATGATGAGAATGTTAACCAGCAGACACAATCAGCATCAGTTAAAACTGTATGAAACTGACAAGTTGGTATTTTATTCAACATTGTTTCCAAAAATAAATATGGTAGGAAACAAATAAATTTTAGCTAAGAACTATTTAGTGTAAAATTTGTATCTGTTCTGATGTCTGTGTCATAAACAGAATCATTTATATTTAAATGTACTTAACCTAAATCCATTTGGGCTGGTTTTTTAAATGCAAGAAAATACTGATATTAGTGTATTTAATGAACTTAAACGAATCAATGCTTTTGTGTGAGTAGTTGTTTTACCCTTGTAAGAGAAGTAAACAACTCTGCGGTCTAGAAAAATAGTGTTTGTTTACTATTGCTATATAATCAATTCAGTTGATAAATATTGCGGCAAAGGAATTATGGTAGTTTTTTATGACAGTCACTGAGCTATCAGACAAATAGACTTTGCTAGACAATGATGCTTGAATTGGTAGCACCAGTCTTATCCAGGTATTCTGTATGCGGTAAAAATAAACTATCTCTATTGACCAATTTAACTTTTTTCAGCATTATCTGTTGAAGTGGGGATGTGTGAAGACAGGTATCAAATTAAATAGTTATGTACACCATCATTATTAATCATTTTCTTCTGCTCAATACTGCTACTGATATTCTGCTCTGATAGTAAAACAAATAATGCTAATTCATTGCAAAGAAAGACATAGTCGTTAGCTTTAGTCTTATCCTAGCACTGGGTCAGTGGTAGAAATAATGAATCTATATTTATTGATTCAGATGTTTTAACAAAAAATCTTTACCGATTAGCCCTCTAAATACACGATGATCTAATCCTTCAAATAAAAAGAGGATATTCTCCTTTATATTGTTATATATAGATTGTGGTGAAGGAATGAATAATTCATATTCATTGATGAAGAACAAGACTGTTAGCCTTATGAACAATGAAAGTCAAGCAAGGATTCTACCATATAAGGTCATATACCTCACTACTTCTAAAAAAATACGGTTTTCTCAAAACAGTTTGGTGTTCATATGTTCTGGATGAACAAAAGAAAATAAATTAAATGGCTTAAACTTTATAATATAGCGATTTATAACTATATTTCCAATATTTGACATAAATTTACATTTGTTCTTTATATTCTTCCATATTTTAACTGTGCGTGTAGTTTCTAAACACTTCATTGTTATAAAATTAATATTTATAAATCGGAATGGTGTAAGTGTTTGCTTTGGATAAAGAAATTTTCAAAAAATTATATGTAAAGCATGATTTTTGGTAAGAGAAGGAATTTTCACATGCATAAGTTGATTAAGAAGCTTAAAGCTTTTTATTATATGCTAGTCTACAATACAATATGAAGCTTTTTGTAATTTAGAAAGCATATGTGAGTGAATATTGTAAAGGTTCAAGCTAGAAATCAAGGCATCACATATATTGAATGTTTTTCAGAGAAGAGTTCCTGTTAAATTTGCAATGCTCGCCTTCAGATACAATTTTATTCTTTCATGTTTACTTATAAACAAAGGTTCTCATATCATTCTTATTAATTCTATGTTCTACTTCTAGCTGCTAATGACTATCATTGATTGTCAATCTCAGTCTACATTCAGTTCAATATAAAAGCCAAGTTGCCAGAATTAGCTTTTAAAAAGCAAGTATCCCAGGACAAATGCAAAAAATGGGAAGGAACAAACAAGACCACTAGGTATGACTCCGCGGAAGCACAAAGTAATGCAAAGGCATTCTGCTAAGGTGTGGCTCAAGCCATTTGAAATCTTCAATGTTAACACGATTACTTTTAAAGATTTTAGTGACCTAAAATATTGACAGTTAATTGTTTAAAATATTGTAGGTGAAAGCCCGGAGTTGCACTGATAATAACAGTCTTTGCACAAAACCTTTATTTTTTGGGCATATACAAACTTCATCATTCTAGTTTTTAAACTTTATATCATAAAAAGTGTGCTGTGAAGTTCAAATAAATTTAAAAAAAAACAATGCTAAGGGTGTTTAGTATTAAAACTTTAATGTTAAAACCGTGTTTTAGTGATAATAAGGCCAACTAGTTGTACAACAAAAGCATGTCGGATAAGTACAATGTTCAAGCAGGTAAATAAATTTTAAGCAGATGAAGACAATGCATACATTGCACATGCATCTGGTTGTTCAGTGATATGCGTAGTCTCAAAGCTTTAGCTATCTAATTTAACACAATGATTTAATTTGAAAACATTCTACACGTAGCTTTCTAATATTTATATACAAAAGGAATGACGAGTTCTCAAAAACAATAATTATAAATTCTAGCATTGTTTGAATTAGACAGAGAACAAAGGTTTGCTGTAAAAGAAATATCATATATGAACAACAAACCAATTCCCTGGTTACGATGTCATAATAAAAACTGGTTAGTCTCTTTTGACATTCTCATATAGTTCTTCATGCATCACACTAGCATATGGATGATCTCCTTGACTCCCTGTTGTCAGTGATTCATAGTTGTTGTCTTTTGTCTCTAATTTAGTATCTGTGTCTGTTATAGCTGGTTGACTGAAATATAAAGAAATCAAGTTACTATGGACATAAACCCTTTATATTATTATTATGTAAAGTGTTACAAGGTTCAAACAATGATGGTTAAACATCCTCTAGTAAATTATCAGTGTTACTTTTAGCTACAATTATATATAAACTGTAAACTGTCTGAAGGTAGTAATAATCAGCTACATAAAGTTCTCACAGACATGTAAATCACCGGCTCTGTAAGTTTTAATTGACTTCTATATCTACTGCTATGTAGGAAATAAGCAGATCTTTTTTAAATGAGTTCTCATAGACACTCAGATTGCATGGTCATTTAACTTGAACTGAACATGTTAATTGTATATAATTTAATTATTCTTTTATGTTTACCTGACTTTTCTTGATTCTAAGCTCTTCCATTTCACGTCTGAAAGCAAGCAACCACAATAAAACATTAAAATGTTTCTCACTTTGCTGATTTCATCAGTTGGAAAAAACTTCATAACGGCACCTAAAAATTTAATACAGCCTGTTTTTGGCACAGGCAGCTGACAAACTTCTTTACTTTTTATGATCCTCTTTCAATTATAAACCTGCAAGTTAAAACTCACCATTTCTCTTTTTCCACCACCAGAAAACAGCCGACTGTGCAAATAGTGCAAAAGCGAGAATTCCAGCTATAACTGCTGGTGCAACAGCAGGTGAAGCTCGTCTTTCTGTCATCAAAAGTGATGTGGTTGTAGGTAGGAGTTCAGCTGTATCGTTCCACATGATAATGAAGAGACAGATAATTGGATCAACAACTGCAAAATAATATTTGTATAAAGTCTTTTGATTTTAAGCATTCTGACAAAATCTTTGTCTTATGGTTAGCTGCAATAAAGTTAGTGAAATACTGGATGCCTTTGGAAGTAGTTGAAAGTTTGTAACATAAAAATGTATAAGTAAGGCTATATATATGATAAGACTAGCCAACTCATATTTTACATCTTCTGCAAATGACATGATAAGTTGTAAAATAGCTGATCTTACCTTGAAATGTGACAAGAAAAATTATCTAAAGAGCAAAATGTACTATTCATTTATATGTCTAAAGATAAGTGTCTGTTTTTGTTTGTCATTTTTTAGTCTGTCGTTCATATGTCCAGTTATAGCAATAAAACTGAAGAAATAAAGAGAACCACTTTAAACTGGCATTAAACCCAAAAACAATGGATTTGTGGACAGGCTTGTTATTCACTACACCACAGGGCTTACTCGCAATATAATGCAGTTGTTAGTACACTTAGATAATTCTAGCACAACTGAAGATAATGATTGCGTAAGATATCACGACGCAAAATGATTATAAGTACAATTATTCTGTAGCTTATTTGTAGTGTGCTTCGTCTCACATCGTTCCATCTGCCAAGTGTACATGTATGGGTTTGATTCTTGTGAAAGCCATTTTTTTTCTTCATGACTTCACGAAATAACTTTATTGTAGTAAAAATCAAAACTAGCTTATGTTTCTCAAAATCATTGGGTAAAAAACTTTGCTAATGACAACTACATTACTTTAAACTGTTTATAAGTTGTTTTAAAGTTCAAAAAAAAATTTGTAGCAATAGAAGTTAAAAATGATTTTCAGCAATATGATTTAGCTATGCTTCGAGCTTTTGAATATTTGATTTACGCATGGGCTGGGCACAAAAAAAACAAACAAGCGACTTTATTTAAGCGTTAGAATGGTAAATGTTGTACAAATATGTTGATTAAAATAGGTTTTCTGTGCAAAAATCTATTTATTACCAATGCACCTCAATGTATTCATCTAGTACATTTATAAAATCAAAATTGAGATGCTTTCAGACCAGCAATAAACTTAGTGACTGGAAATTATGCACTATTGTGCTATCAATAATTTAACAAATGACGACATGTGAACAAATGACGACATGACAAAATTTAACAAATGTAATAAAACAGATTTCATGAGTTTTTGTTGTTATAAAAGGTGATAGTAAAACCTTTCAACGAGGTTTATTTTAGGCTGCGTTTGCTGTAACAAAATTAATCATTACAGTGTTGGTGACTGATATTTACTTTAACCCTTAAAATATAATTCTCTCACACTCAATAGAAGCGGTGCAGTTTATTGTTTCTACTTGACCAGCCTCTCGAAAATTTGCCGGAATAGTGAGTTGATCTGTTTTAGTATCTGTACATCCTTCACAAGTCCAAGCATAGGAAGGAAATGGATTTCCTATCACATTGCAGGACAGTGTCAGTGGTGATTTAAAGTTCTGGTGAAGAATGCCTGGTAAAGTTTTAAAGTCAACATCTACAATTATAAAACCCTTAACTTACTAAAGCATGTTTGAAGACATGAAACTAAATTTATAATATCACACACATAGTTTATATTCTCTACTAGCCAGTTTAATCTAAAATTACCTAAACATGATTAATAAGTGTTGTGGTAAACTTTACATTTTATGACTCAACTTACAGCAAGGCTTTACAATTTCTGACTTGATTATGTTTTCAGGGTAATAATTCTCCAGAGCTGCATGAGTTGTGTCTTTACATCTCAGCATAAAACCATCTCTATCTTCTTTTGTAGGTGTGTATCGGTTGCTGCTTACAACTACAACATCTCCTCTCAACACCTCTATATAGAAAAATAATATAAATATAAGATACTGTACATGTGAAAGCTTTTATAATGTGGTGAACCAATGCATCAGAGCAGCTGAAAAGGTTCCAACAAAAATAATCAGCTTTTTTTTGACAGGCTGGAAGTTTTAAAGTGGAGACATAAACTATTACCAGTTCAACAATATATAATATCAAGAAATTATATCAAACTCTAGCGTTATTATTTAATAGTGCTTTCTATTGCTGCAGTTCACTCCGGTTTACATTTATATTAATCTTGAAAATGTAGCTTCAGAATTTTATCTGATTTTAACCTGTTCTAACTTTTGAGTGTTATATTTGTTTATATTTCATTGCATCATATTTTGATAAAGTTATTACTATATAGATTTTTGTATGCGAATGTGTCATGAGGGGAAAATGCGTTGTTCTGCTTTATCCATCATTTGAGAAGCTATCTTATTCATTATCATTAGAAGTTTCCTAGCCTTATATATAATTTGATCATTTTTAATAAGTGTACAATTTTATACACCCAACCAAAGCTTTGGTGGTATACATTTCAGTACATGTAAAAACACAAGGTGAGCAAAACTTATGGTAAAAATGAACTTTTTAAATGCCTATTCTTTATTCATGTAAGAATTGACTGTCTCATTGAGAATCATATTTATACTATTATAGTTATATGAATAAAATTGATTTATATGGGCTAAACACCATCTAGAGAAATAATAGGTAAATAATATCAATATTCTTATTATTATTATTTTATCACACCAGTATAAAATGTTGCATGAAGTAGTTGGTAGTCAATATTAATAGGAGTTTGTGTGTTAAAAGCTCAGTAATGCTTATGGTTCTGTGAATACAATGCTGTGTGTCTGTGGCTCAATGTGATTGTGGTTATATGTATTTGTGGTTCTATGTAATTATGCTTCTATGTGTTTATATAGTTCTATGTATTTATGGTTCTAAGTTTGCATGTTTCTATGTCATCATAGTTCTTTGTGTTTATCTTTGTATGTGTTGATGGTTTTACTGTAAGCCTGTGTTCTAGGTGTTTATGGTTCTACATGTTTATGGCTTTGTTTACTTTTTTGCCTACTTTTATGGTTCTTTAGTTCTATGAGTCATATGATTTGGTGATTTTTAAGTATTTGATATTAACCCATTCAGGACTGTTCCCAATTACCACGGAAAGAGTTGTGCTCTCCAGGGCCCATTCCCGGAGTCCTCGGGTTAAACTTTGATTTGCTCTATTGCTTAGCTGTTTAGGTACATCGGTTTTATTCATTCACCAAACGAAGTTTAAGAGTCTGGGCATCATTTTGATACCAAATATGTGATTAAACAAAAGGTTTTTAACTTACAAATTACGTGATAGATATCAACTGTTTTGAAAATTTGTTGATTGCCATTTTGGTAAAAGTTTATCCGAACGATGGCAAAGTTTTTAAGCGAATCAGCTGTGGTAATTAGCTCAGGGGAAGAAATAAGCAATGAAAGTGATATTCTAGAAGAAAATGAGAACTTTCTGATGGAAGAAGGTAAGTTTTATGTGGCTATTTATAGAATTTTGCCGAAAAAAAACCGATAAAAAGCCGACATTTTTCTTGTGAATTTCTAACAAACTTCATTCTAACAGTGTTATATATGGATTTTTTCATGATACACACGATTACAACATTTTCAATCCAATAAAATTTAGACCTTTTTGCAGCATGAACTCCTCACTCTGTTACCCCATAATAAATAATAATTTTATGATTTCCTTGTAGAACTACAAGATAATAGAAATTTCTTATTTCATTTATATCCAATTGTTCAACCCACAGTTAGTCAAGCATATAGTTCTCAGCCTCAACATCTACTATAAACTAGCCCAAACCACTAGGCTTTAATATTGGTTGATAGGGGACACTTACCACAGTAATCATCTTCATGACTTTCTGTGTTTATGTCTACAGTATCAAAAAATATTTGCAATTTGTATTACCAATTGTTAGCTGCAGTAGACTACTTATTTTCAGTTTTTTTATCAGGTATTTACCCTGAAAAGCTACTAGAGCACAATTTTTTCTAGGCTGTACGAGAAGTTTGAAAGCAAATAGGCTGCTTACTACCGATCATATTTGCTACATGTAGGTGAAGACAGTCAAGGGCTTGTGAGTGATGATGCCATTGATGATGAGCCTAGGGCTTCAACACCAATATCTGATGAATACTGCATCAACTAACTTATAATGGGAGCAAATATGCATGTGTAGTTGGCATCAAATAACTCTCACTGTGTCATCATTTTTTATGAATACACCCATATTCTACATGTATATATTGTTTCGCTTTCATGCATATTCATTTTTACTGTATTTTTTGCAATATATTTTACTGTATTTTTACACCTGTTTTTTTTGCTGGTGATTGATTGTCTGTTAGCTGGTAACTTGAGTATCTTTTTTTATGCATAATATATTCATAATAACCTCTTCAATGCATTTCAATATAAATTAACAAATTGTTTGATTATATAATTGATAAAACTGTCCATGACGTAGTGTTGGTTAGAAGCTAGTAACACCTGTTCTGTTGCTTGGAATTGAGAAATCTTTTTTTATTTGCTGCTGATAAAGTTTGCTATCAATCTAACATAGGTCCAACAATGTCAGTACCAAAAAACTGCTTGTGAGCTGCTATGAAACATAAGAAATAATTTTGAACAAAAAAAGTTCACGGAAGTATTAGAAATTGTGGTTAGTAGAATTTGTAAAGGTGCACAAAAATTTATAGCAAATTGTAGCCTGGAATGTCTTTGTTAAGCTACAAAAAACAAATCAAGATTATTTAAAAAAAAACTCTAGTTATACCTAATTTTGTGTAGCTCTATTTTAATTGTAAGGCTACTGAAAAATTAATTAGGCTGGGAGAGCAGTCAACCAACAACTATAATTAGTCCTGAATGGGTTAACATGAAGTTTTCCAGTAAGTAATACTCATGTATAAGGTAAGTTTTAGAGTTATGTTAACTAAAACTAGAAAGGGAGGTGGTAAAAGACTAAGACTGTTTGCGAAAAGAAAACTGAATGGGGCTGTTGCATTTTATCTGAATAAGATTGTGTCATATCAGTAGCAACCACAATGGAGCTGTAAGCAAAATGTTTGTAGCCGTTTAAAGTTTAAATGTTTGGTTTAGAGCTTTAATTTCATGAGAGTAAATTAAATTTTTATGCAATTCATAATAATGTTGAAAAATTGCAACCAATATTTAGGAAGTTTTAAAAAGTAATTGGTTGCAATTCAATAAAATAGATCAGAGCCATCAAATAAAATAGCCTTCAACGGTAGTAATTTATGGTAGTATTTAGTAAGGTGCAACCAACTGTGTAGTAGCTAAAAATTTAACATCTTAAAAATTAAACATTGATAAATAAACAAAAATAGTTTAAAATGCATGTATACATGATACATTTTTAATCTGTTGGAACAGATTTACTGTCTCTTTGATCAGTTACAAACTAAGCTCTACTTCTTTAAACAGAAGACAGGAATATTTGATATAAGAAAGCTGATAACTATTTTGAAATGATGATATGAAAAGGATTTATAAAAAAAATTATTATTTGTCAGACACCCGCTTTGTACTCTTATGTATACTGCTCTTAATATACTTCTTTAAAAACCTCATTTGTAACCGTACAATTTATGATTTATCAAAGTAATCTTTTTACTCCATCGGTAACTGTAAAAGTTTCAATATTTTAAACAAGAATAATAATTGTATAAATGCATCTCAGAACAGATTGCTGTAACTTTTAACTCAGTCACCTGCTTTTGTTGAATTGTAATTTTCATCTTTCTATATCTTTATACCCACATCTTTATATCAATTTTTTTATATGTACCGCTCTCTAGATACCTCTATACCTTGTTGTATTTTTTATTATAATTGCCTCTAACTTTTCCCATCTTTTTCTCTCCATTTCCCTCTTTTTTGTTCTTATTCTCTCTCGCTTTCTTGCTTTTTTCCAACTCTCTTTTTCTCTGGCTCTGCCTCTATCTCTATTTTTCTCTTCTCTTTTTTTCTCTCTTACTCTTTCTCCTTCTCTCTCACCCTCTCTGTCACTCTCTCTTTATCATTCTCTCTCTCACTCTCTCTCTCTCCCCTTTCTTCTTTCTATTTCTCTGTACTCTTTCCCTTTTTCTATTTCTCTCCCACTCTCCTTTTCTCTTTTTTCTATTTCTCTTTTTATTTTTTTCTTCTTTTTTTCTCTTTTTCTCTCTTGCTATCTTTTTTCCTCTCTTGCTCTCTCTATCTCTCTTTCATTCTTTTGCTCTTTTTTCTCTCTCTCAATCTCTTTTTCTCTTCTCTGCTCTCTTTTTCTCTCTCTTGCTCTTTTTTTCTCCATCTCGCTCTCTTTTTTTCTCTCTCTTGCTCTCTCTCCCTCTCGCTGTCTCTTTCTATCTCTTGCTCTTTTTTGCTCGCTCTTGCTCATTCTCACTTTCTTTCTCTATCTCGCTCTCTCGCTCTCTCTTTTGCTGTCCCTCGCTCTCTCTTTTGCTGTCCCTCGCTTTCTTCTTTGCTGTCCCTCGCTCTCTCCTTTGCTGTCCCTCGCTCTCTCCTTTGCTGTCCCTTGTTCTCTCCTTTGCTGTCCCTCGCTCTCGATCCCTCGCTCCTTCTCCCCCTTTCCCCTTTCCCCTTTTCCCCCTCTCCCCCTCTCCTCCTCTTTCCCTCTCTCCTTCTCTTCCTCTCTCCTTCTCTCCCTCCTTCTCTCCCTCCCTTTTTCTCTCACTCTCGTCATTTTTGCCTCTCGGTCTCTATTGCTCTCTTTTCCATTGTCTGTTATTTTTCTCCCACTCTCTTTTTTTCTCTCTCTCTCTCTCTGTCTTTCACTTTCTCTTGCACTCTCTCACTATCTCTCTAACTCTCTTTCATGTTTAATTTGATTAAAAAGTCAAGTTGAAATATCTTGTCAAGTTGAAATCTCCCCTCGCCCCCTCTCCTCCTCTCCCCCTCTCCCTCTTTTCCCCCTCTCCTCCTTTTCCCCCTCTCCCTCTCTCCCCCTTTTCCCCCGCCCCCTCTCCTCCTCTCTCTCTCTCTTTCTCTCTCTCTCTCTCTCTCTCTCTCTCTCTCTCTTTCGCTCTCTCATTTTCTCTCACTCTCTCTTAATTTTTCTCTCTCTTCCCTCCTTTCCTCTGATTCCTTCTCTTCTTCTTTTCGTTTCTCCCTCTCTCCCTCTCTTCTTTTCTCCTTCTCTCCTTCTCTCCCTCCCTCTTTCGCTCACTCTCGTCATTTTTTCCTCTCGGTCTATATTGCTCTCTTTTACATTGTCTGTTGTTTTTTCTCCCACTCTCTCTCTTTTTCTTTCTCACTCTGTCTTTCACTCTCTCTTGCACTCTCTCACTATCTCTCTAACTCTCTTTCATGTTTAATTTGATTAAAAAGTCAAGTTGAAATATCTTGTAACTTTTGACTCATCATTCATGGTAGCTCACTCTGTTTTCTGTTAAACACTTCCACAATGTGATAGCCAAAAAACTTCGGCTCAATTTTTTTTGGCATTTGATAGTTTTTGTTTCTTAAACACTTTGGACAAATCAAGCTGATATATTGAACTAGTTTATCACTATAACATAGTCTTGCTCTGAGTATTAGAGAATGAGACTGGAATTACAAAATTACACTACCTCATTGATACTTTGTAGCACTGAAACTCGTTAGTAATAAATTTAATGAGACTAAAAGCACAGATATTTGGAACGTGGCAACCTAACTGTAAGTAAATGCATATATACAAATGTGATTGTTTTTTATATATATAGTTCTACTCAGTATAATTTGGCACTAACTGCAGTTAAATAAAGACAGGGACCAAAAATCCTGTGTTCAAAGTTTACTAGCATTTTATATTTCTTTTCTCTCAAGTATAATCAACCAGTCATCAAATAAATTGCATTTAACCAAACAGGAACCAAATAGTCAATTTTTAATTTTAGAAAGCATGGTCTAATATAATGAACTGAACAGTTAGGGCATTGTCATATGTTGAGTTTTGTATCTAAGCCAATTTCCGCTCCATTTACTAATGTTCTAAGTAAATGAAACTAACAATAACATAGATGCCCGCATGAAAATGTCTTGACTGAGTTTTAGAGATTGTAACTTTAAATACACAAGTAAACAATTGCAGCGGTATATTATATCACTGCAAATATTTACTACTTAAAACACTCAACCAAACAATTATCTCCTGGTATGTATATACAAACGGGCAGTTTTAATGATTTTATAATTTCAATGTTCTTAAACTATTTGCTGTTATATATTTTACTCTGCTACATAGTGGGTGGTCCTACCACACAAAATTGTAGTCAGAATAGTCGCTTAAAATCACTGTCGTCACTTTTAAAATCACTGTTGTCACATTTTTCAAGTCGGTAACCAAAACAACCTCTTTCTTCAAATTCGCTATTTTAATACAAATATTTATTCTGGTGGCACTGGGTTGCGCAGAAAACCTGAAACTTGCTCAGCTTGAACTTCTGCTAATCAAAAGCATGGCTCAACCAGCGACCTTCACAAACTCATTAGTGATGTTTGGGAGTGCTGCTAATTAATTCGTGAAGAGTGACAGGGGTCTTAGGTTTTTAGGGCTACACTTCTTTAACTGAAAACCTGAAACTTGCTCAGCTTTTGCTCAGAAGAGCAAAAGCTGCTAGAATCGTGCTAGTGAGTACAATTTTAGCGGCTTTTGCAATTAGTATACATGTAGTTAAAGACATGTATGATGACACACAATAAAAGTGTGAGTGCAATTCAACATTGTACACTTAATACAACTGCTTAGATTGCGCTGTTGTTAGTATTTATCGTTTATACACTATAGCCACAAATTGTTCCTTTTTTGATGATAACAATTTCTTTTTTAGCTGCCAAAGTTTTGTGGCACAAAGTGTTGCTATCTTTAGCACAATCAAGTTAGTTGCATGGTATTTACTATGGTGAACTGCCAAAATATTTTTGTTGCGTGTCGCGTTGTGTGCTTTGGACTACATAAACTTTAATTGTTGCTAGAATCGTGCTTGCTAAAACCAACAATAGCGCAACCTAAGCAGTTACATTGTGTGTACTATGTTGTATTGCCTTCGTAATTTTATTGTGTTTCGTAATACGTGTCTTAGACTATACTAATTGATAAAGCTGCTAGAATCGTGCTCGCTAATCATTTGTTTAGCCTGTTGAATGCGTTTCATCGACAAATTTGGTGGGCATGCGCGGCTCAGATAATTCTGTAAATTTTGAACAAACAATTTTTTGTTTTTTGTTTATTTTGTGATTTTGATCAGGACTCAAAACTAATGAAAAATTTGTTACGTGTAGCCATACCTTCAGTAAGCCTACTTACACAATCATTGTCACCTTGTCAACGTCACCTACATTGATAAATTGTTGTCTCGTCTGTCACTTTTCAAATGTCCCTGTCGTCGAGTTGTCAAAATCGTCATAAAAATGGGAGGACCCCCATAGTTTTTGCTGATATGCATATTTTAGAGATACTATTGTAAATGAGCAAGTCAACAGTAAAAAACCGGTAAAGACTTTATGCTGAAGTAAAGAACATTTTTTGTTCTGTTTGATCTCTTGACTAAAAGGGTGTCACATAGAGTGTCACATATGGCAGCAGAGTGTCACATAGAATAGCAGAGTATCACATATGGCTGCAGAGTGTTTTATATGGCAGCAGAGTGCTTTAAATGGTAGCAGAGTGTTTTACAAGACGTTTACAAGATGGAAACAGATACAACGTACATGTACATGTAGTATCACACTACTGAGGGCCACCGAGTTATTCTAGTCGTACTCATCCTAATGACGTTGCGTGTACAAACACTCACAACAGAAAATAGCTCACTGTAGGAAAATATGCAACTGTGATGTTCTTCTTGTATATTAAAAGCTTTATTCAATACAGTACATTACTAACCATAGTCATATACAGAGTCAGGACTCCCTCCAGTTGATGCACAAATGAATGTGAATTCTTTTCCTTCAACTATCTGGTCAGGACGGTTCATAACAAGATTATAAGGTTTCACTAAAATAGTAAATATTTTACATTCAGGAATCTTTTAATTATTGCTGACTATGGTTAAAACTATGTTCAAAATTAGATTCATTATTATTGAACATACCTGATGACAGCGGATAACTGTTGAACATCTGTATGCTAGTAAATGCATGTGTGCTTTGAATTTAGTAACTGTGCTAGTATTTCTTGCAATTATTTTTATGCATCCAAAAAATTCATTGCCATTTTAGTGTTTGTGAAAAAAGCGAATTGTGAATATTTTAAATTAAAACACATTTTTAATCAATGCAGCTCTGTAGAGAAAATCAGTAAGGCGCTGATAAGACCAACTTAATTAAAAAAGGTCAACTAGAAACTGTCTAGCCTATTACAGTAATGAAGTTTATCGGTACAATGGGAGGAGCTAGCGACTACATGTCTATGAATGCTGGATGTGCCTTCATCTAGCAAACATACAAAGATAGACAATCAGAGCACGAACACAGACACACATGCTGATACTTATGAATTATCGATTGATATTTGATGAAAAATATATTCTCACTATTTAGATTTGCTGGAGCTAATAATACTAGTGAGGCTAAATGTAGGGTTATCTAGAAACTCTTTACAGTTAGTCAAAGTGTTGTTTACTGATACAGTAACACTACATATAATAGCAGTGATACAGCGATACTCAACATAATAGCTAGTGATACAGTAACACTACATATAATAGCAGTGATACAGTAACACACATAATAAAGGCTAGTGATACAGTAACACACATAATAATGGCTAGTGATACAGTAACACACATAATAAAGGCTAGTGATACAGTAACACACATAATAATAGCTAGTGATACAGTAACACACATAATAATGGCTAGTGATACAGTAACACACATAATAATGGCTAGTGATACAGTAACACACATAATAAAGGCTAGTGATACAGTAACACACATAATAAAGGCTAGTGATACAGTAACACACATAATAATAGCTAGTGATACAGTAACACACATAATAATAGCTAGTGATACAGTAACACTACATATAATAGCAGTGATACAGTAATACTCAACATAATAGCTAGTGATACAGTAACACACATAATAATGGCTAGTGATACAGTAACACACATAATAAAGGCTAGTGATACAGTAACACACATAATAAAGGCTAGTGATACAGTAACACACATAATAATAGCTAGTGATACAGTAACACACATAATAATAGCTAGTGATACAGTAACACTACATATAATAGCAGTGATACAGTAATACTCAACATAATAGCTAGTGATACAGTAACACACATAATAAAGGCTAGTGATACAGTAACACACATAATAAAGGCTAGTGATGCAGTAACACTACATATAATATCAGTGATACAGTGATACTCAACATAATAGCTAGTGATACAGTAACACACATAATAATGGCTAGTGATACAGTAACACACATAATAATAGCAGTGATACAGTAACACTACATATAATAGCAGTGATACAGTGATACTCAATATAATAGCTATTGATAAAGTAACACTCATAATAATAGCTAGTGATACAGAAACACTCATAATAAAGGCTAGTGATACAGTAACACACATAATAAAGGCTAGTGATACAGTAACACACATAATAATAGCTAGTGATACAGTAACACACATAATAATAGCTAGTGATACAGTAACACTACATATAATAGCAGTGATACAGTAACACTACATATAATAGCAATGATACAGCGATACTCAACATAATAGCTAGTGATACAGTAACACTCAATATAATAGTTATTGATAAAGTAACACTCATAATAATAGCAAGTGATACAGAAACACTCATAATAATGGCTTGTGATACAGTAACAGTCAAAATTATAGCTATTGATCACATTTAGTTTTCTCCAATGTTGTATGAGCAGGTACTATGTTCCTACATCACAAGAGTATTATGTATTTAGGCAGCTGTCAGCAGAATCCAATTAATAATTTATCAGCCACTAATATCAAATTGGTATCATAGCAATATATCACATGGTTGTTAGTATCTCTAGGTGATACTAATATAATAGCACAGTAACTTACCATTAATAGTTGAGGTAGAAAATGATGTAGAGTTCAAGCGAATTGTTGTGAAGTCAGCAAAGCATCAAAAGTTGGCACTAAGCAAATCATCTGACACGGTTCCTATTACAGAGAGGATGAATGGAGGAGCAGCAGCTGCAGCAGCTTCACAGTGAGCGTTATCTATTCTAGAAAATCCTGGTATGTTCAGACCATTAAACGCTGTCCATATTTTAGCAATAGCATCAAATCTACAACTAGTCCTATCATCATCTATAATACTGGCACCATTGACCAGGTAGACATCCGTAACATCTGTATCTCCACTAGCGGTACATGTTAGAGTTATAGACTCATCTTTGTAGAGTGAAGGATACCCTGCAGAATCTACAGATATTTTAACTCCACCTCCTACAAATACAGTCACTGTGGTGTCAGTATTATATATTAATAAATAGGCGCAACATGAACTGCTCTATTTACCTTAATAAATGAAGGCCTGAGGTAAAAAATTTTACAGATTAAAATTTTATTTACTTTAATGATTTATATGGAAATTGGTATTTCTTTAATAGGCCTACATCGTGTTTATTAACAATTAGACTAATACAGAAAAAAAGGTTGACACAATGCGTATTATGTTCAAAATATTACATACATGTACTAGCACTCTGTTTAAGTTATACTAGTAATGAACTGTGCTAATAAAATTTATTTATTGCAAGATGACGAAATATTTTAAATGACTACTTATAACTAGTTTTTATTATTAACAGGGCTACAGGAAGGAAATGAGCATTAGATTTAGTGCCACCAAAGCTAATAATTACACTGATTTTGTCATCAATTAAATACATATTTCCCATGAAAAGTTGAGACTATAAATTATTAGATTAAAGCAAAAAAACAACTCATGATTTTGATTTTTGTCATAAAAAATAAAACTAAAACATTATATATTTTAAGAGGGAATTAATAATTGCTATTGCTTGCAAATCAGGAAATTTAAATTCTTTTTACCTTGCACTCCTGTTAGCAATGTAACAAGTACCAAAAGAACATCCCTCAGTACTAGCATATCTTGCCTACAAATACATGATGAATTCAGTAACTTCATTTCACTGTACAACTTTTAGCTTTTTAGGAAAGTAATTAGGATACCAAATTAACATTCACTACTATATTAGTAAATAACAGCTTTATATATTGGACTGTTTATCTAACCCTTCAATTTAACTTATTTAATAAAAAAGACAATCAAATTAACCTTGTGACTCTAAATACGTCAACATTGATGCCTCAACGAAGCTAACAATGCTATGCCAGTGTGTGTGATTGGTGCAATGAGATGATTTGGCTAGGGTGCCCTTTGCCATTGCAATGCGTCCGGTCACGGGGCGGGACCGGCCGATAATTTCACTGTTGTTTTATGGGTGAATCATGCGGAACGGCTTAGCTTTTTCTACGCTTTCATCTAGTTCATCAGTTAGTCACACCGGTCTCTGTAATTTGGTTGTGTAAATATACAGTGAATTATACAACTATACTACTCGATTCTCAAGTAAAAGCTACCACTAAAGCGAGACAGCTCATACAGTATTTATATGCTAACATAAACCTAGCCGTACCAGAGCAATAAATGACAAAAGGTACATGTAATTACTATTCCTTTTTATAAATGTATTTCTTATTCACAAATTCTCGCCGATTTTTACAAATTTTACTCATAACATTGTGACTTTTATTTTAGCTTTCGCAGTGCATACCAAGTGCTGGCACATATAATAAATTAACCCACCCAACCTCACCACAGTTGTGTCCAGTCATATTGCACCCGTAGACGCACACCCTAACTTATAACCTGGTGCAGCTGAGATATGTATGTGTAATAAAGGATGCCAGACCCTGGACAATGGACTACAATGCAACTGTCTAATAAGAAGTTATACTGAAGTATTGTCTTCTCCTCACCTAATATATTTTATTATAAGTTATAGGTCTATGAGCAAGAGTTTAAATATAACAATTTCACTATGAAGTAGTTGTGTACCTCAGAAAGTTTCAAAATATTTGAAAACTTGCTATGGTAGTAATGGCTATTAATAATGGTTGCAACTACATATAAGTAAATTGGTACACAGGATTTTGGCTCAGTTTGCATTTGAGTACCTCTGCAATCAATAACGCCATTTTTATTCTGACTTTGCGATTGCAAAAAAGTAATAATTTTAACTAAAAACAATAATAATAAAAAGTTTAAAAAATAAAATACAGGAAATAGATATAATAAAATATATTAGCTAGATGGCCATAAGACGCAATATTATCCAAACCTCCATATTGCATATTACTCTCGTCAAATACTTATATTAGGTATAACTTATAATAATCAAGCGTAAATAGCAAAATAGTAAATGGTACAGAATTTAAAGTGACTGCTGAGTCAATATACAAATAGCTAGTTCAAATCAAACCACTCCTTATACCTTTAATTTCTGTACCTTTCACTATCTTACTATTCATGCTTATCTATATATTTTTTTTCAAAGTATTTCTGTGGATCTGTCTGGATTCTGGCTATAGCTATTAAAATCTTGATATTAAAATTCCGCATCGTGATGAATATGAACTCACAACAAATGCATCAAATGCGAACTTTTATCCAAATACTCTACCACTGGGCTACAACAGCATATTGATAAAATATGTTTCGTGTGCCGCATACCCCATGCACATGCTAATTATTTTATCATTGCACCCACGCATTCTAATTCCCCTGTCAAGAAATACTTTTTGTAAGGTTCAATTACTATATCCGGGGTCAAGGCCAATTCTTCTCATGTGGAAAATTATTTTGTCTCCATACAATCGTACTCAAAGTTTTGGTAGATAGCTTTTGGTGGAACAGTAACCTTTTTTATACATACACACTTCTATGCAAGAATCAATATTATTAATTCAACATATTCAGGATTTTTATTTTTATTTTTTTTTAGCTCGTACTATTGTATCATTACGCAATCATCTTTTATTGTAATTGTAGCAAAACCAACTTAATTTTACCATTACTTGCTGATTATTTCACATTTACATCTAAACCTTTTAAAACTCATTTTATTTTTTTCTTTATTTGACTTGCACGGAACATTTTCCTTATGATAAGAGGAAATATGGGGTTAAAAGCTGTTTGACAAAGTTTTAAAACCTTTAAAGTTGTTTTAATTTTCTCTTTTAATTTATTTCATTTGCACAAAACACTTTTTTCATGGCATGTAGTTTGAAAGTTAGAATGGCAAATGTTGCTATATGTTAAATACAAATTAATTTTCTGACCGAAGACTTTTTTATTACCCAGGCAACACCCGCTAGCACAGCTAGTTTATGATAAATTTTACTTGATAAGAGTATTTTGCTAGAGTAGTATGCTATATGGAGATTTATTTTATGTTTTGTTAATGGTCATCGATCTCATATATTCCAAATTTTATTTTTCTTTAAACTTTTTCGCTACCGGATTTATTCACACAAATTTTGACAGACGTCACTAAGTTTGTGATATCTTGAAAAAGAATGAAAATATCTGCTGTCGCTTTGCCTGCAAAAGAGTTTATAAAAAAACAAGTTGTTGAAAAGAAAACATTTTATTAGGAATTAAATAAGAATCTTAAATTAATTTCATTTTAAAATAGTAAAAATTTTACAAACTTTACGAACAATATTTTGCCGGCAATTTCGATAGTCATATTTTGGCTGTCGCCATAATACTCAGTTACTATCACAATTTTTCACATAAAATACATGCACTAGAAGAGTAAGAATCACTTGATAGAGAATTACTAGAGTTCCAATGCCAAGAATGTTATAAGCTTCTAAAGCTTAAACAATCGCGGTAATATTTTTTGTCCATGCTTTTACCGCGGATAACCTTTTGTTTGATTATCAGTGAGCCACTAGTGAGAGATCTGGTTGTTAACAACAAGCTGGTTTTTATGGAGACCAAATCTTATTGGTCTATCTGAAGTGAAAGCTGGGTAATTATAGATAAACTACAGCACTGTCTAAATGTCTATGTATTGGCTTCGGGCCACAGAGATAAGATAACACGAGCCGATACATCGGCTTGCGGCAGTGAAAGGGTTAGTTAACACCCTGTTGATATTACTTTTAATTAAAGTTATTATTTTTTTAACTCAAACTCGATATAAAAACTGTGATAATTGAGTGAAAAAATTATGAAGTGCCAACTGAGCAAAAATCCACATATATCATATTATTCCACTATCATTAAATCTTTTGCAATCACATAAATTTATTTACAGAAACAGATGTTCAATAAAACTAAATATTAAATTAGACATTGGACCATATGTTGTCATAAAATTTGACAAAATTAATTTGCATAAAAGTTTACATTATCTGGTGGCATAGAAAGGCCACAAATATGCTGCAGAATGAGTGCAGACTTTTTGTCCTAATCATACTAGAGGAAATAATTATTAAAAGTTTTTCCGCAAAGGGAAACTATGCTCAGCTTGAGATGCAAACATGTTTTTCATTAGCTCAGCGCAAACAGAGGACTGTTTCCTTTTGATTAAGTGGAGACACAATATATTAACTATACAGCTACTTGCCAACCATAAATGTTTCGTACTAAGCCTGCAAAGTGGCTCCAATTAAACAGCCTTTTTTACGGGCAAATGTTAGCGGGGATCAACTTACACTGCTGGAATTGCTAGCATCTATTCTGAAACTTCTCTGTTACCAAAAATATTTCCTACTCAAAGTTTCCACTGCTTCCAATGGTATTTAAAAGTTAAAAATAAAACTGAATTACATACACAGTGTTGGCTTTGGTTGCTTATAGTATCCGCCTTAGACTTATCAAACTTATGCTCTAACTCACATATCGTTTTAGAATGAGGAGTCATATGTTATCATCACTCTACAAAGATGGGGTGTTATGCTTCGTACTCTCATTAACATCATGTAAAAACATAATAGATTCACATTTTAACCATATACAACTTGCTCATTGTGATCAATATGTTTGCCCACTCATATTCAAATTTAAGCGGCATTCCTATCTTCCAATGGTGTTGTGATTGCATCAATGTCAACCCAATGCATAATTCTGTGATAAGTTTTCCCTAAAAATGTGATGTGACTGTATCTATATTGCAAAATAAAATTTTTACTATATCTAACACTGTGGAATACACACTAGCGACACCTTCACTGCTTCCAGAGCTGCAATCCGTGCAGTAGGCACTACCTCATTGCCCTAATCCTGGTCACTGCTCATTAAAACTAGTTGTACTGAGTGTATACGGCATACTGCTCAGTAAAAAAATTACATAATAATTACACCGCCACTGCATAGCCATGGTATGCTTACTGCCTATACTGCACTGTTACTGTATTGCTATTGCAACTAAATTGACAATTAGTAAAACATTTAATGCAGCTGCAATGCATTGTACATCTGAGCATCAATGAGTACTAATTCCTTTGCAGCTATAATTCTTTCGAAATAATCACAAATGTTGTTATGGTATTTTAGTGTTTTTTAATAAATATATGAATCAGTTAGTCTCTACCTCTATGTAGCAGTTTTATAAATATGTATGAAGGTGTACGACCATGGGATCATGAGAGCTAAAGTGTTAGTGTAGACTGTATAAGATGTCAAGTTTATGGTCTGTGCTCAAACTGCAGATACTTTGAATTTGTTAGACAATTGTAACTTGTGACTCCATTTACAGTTGTGTTGCATTCTATTTTGCATAGTATCAATAAGGCGCGCAGTGTATGATTCTTTAATTGTCTTATAAGATACATATAACTAACAAATTTATAAGAGCATATCTGGGTTAATTTGTGTGATAAAACATACTAGAGAACAGTTTTTGAAGTATTACTGAGAAGACAGGAGTATAAACTTACCAACCTTTACTGTGTAGTATGCTATGATAAGCTGTGATATTCTGTGGTATGATGTGATACACTGTACTAAGCTGCTGTGATATGCTCTAGTATAATGTAATACAGTGTGATACAGGTATATTAAAGAGGAAGTTCTTTCTTGAATGCGCCGTCAATAACTGATAACAAAGGCCTAAATTTTATTGATATTAGTGAATGCAAGGAGTGTAGCTAACATTGAAAGATTAAGATAAAAACTTTTAAAGCTACTATATTAAAGGACTATATTAATCTTTCTTTGCACGGAATAGAAATTAGTTCGATAAACTTAGAAACTGCAGAAAATGAATTTACATCAATTTAATTGTTATAAAAAGCAGTTTTCTAGTAGAGAGTAGTTGGTGTTGATGAGCGTTCTCAAATGTATATCAATTAAAGTACACCTTTGTAGAGCAAATCTTGTTTGTATCATGCTATTATTATGATAAATATAAAATACACAATAGTTAAAATCCTTTTGAGCTCAGTAGAAAATATTTATAACTAAATCCACTCCTGTAACCTACTTTGTTTGTCAAACAATCTACCTCTTATCAAACGCACTGAGTGCAGTATTCTACAACAATCCTACCATCTGACCTATACTAGTATGGGCTGGTTCACTGTCAATACCTTATGTTGATTTGAGACAATGAAATATAATGAGACCAAATGCACTCAATTAAAGCACACAATTTGTGTAGCCTTCTGGGAGGTAAGTAAACATGGCCAATTGAAGCTTGACGCATTCATCAATTTTTGAATAGTTTTGAAGCAGTTAGGAGCAAATCGTCCATTTAAAGTTTCTACACAGGTTTTTATAGATGATTCTAATATAATATCTATCTATGCCAAAGCAATCATGATAATTTCTTTGATGTTGATTTAATCATATAACAGTTTTGGAGACATCAAAATGCAATGCAACCTTTAGGTTGTGAGATAAGGCAATCATGTTTTTTGCCAAAAACAAACCTATGAATTACATCTCCATGCTGACCATAATTGATCATAATTTAATGCAAGACAAGATAACTTTTCTTGATCATCATTATTATACAATACCCTATTTTGCCGCCAAACTATCTTGTTTCAATTACCAGACATGCAGATAATCTCTTATAACAAAAGGTAAAAAGGAGATTTTAAAAATACTCACTAATACAATTTGCATAAACTTACGAAACCCGTTTGTAAAATTCCAGCAATTAGTTTATGCCCACACCTTGTGGAATGTGCTAGTAAAAGTTTTGTTTAAAGAGAATAGGAATTTAAAAGATTTTTGTAAAAATTTCTTAGCTTCATTAAATATGTGTTTAAAACCCATTACAGGACACTTGGTTGCTTTGAATAAGGACGTTGAACTGACACCTTTAGAGAATCAAATTTAGAAAAAAATGAAATTGATATAATTTTAAAATGCTACAGCTGTTTTCATTCAATATTTTAAAAATATTACCTATAACTCTGTTTACTTTCATGATTTTAAAGATTGGCTAAACCTGGTATTGTGGTGGATGACATCCACCTGCAGCTAAGCAAAGCCAAGCCAAAGCCAAGTCAAGCTAAAGTTGAGCCAAGCCGAGCTGAGTGGAAGCCTAGCCGAGCTCAGCCAAGTAGAACAGAGGCAGGGGCTACTCGCTGTATAAGAATGAACACTTGAGTTAGAAAGCAGAGCTGTTCTGGGCCTGTTCATTGCATGTGCTTGACTATTCTTGTACTCTTATGAACGACGCAGAAAATATATGTATAAACTCATGCACGGAGTCTTGTACGAGTGGAGGAAAGCAAGGGTGGCACAAAACCTTCACACTGGTCGCAGTTGTGGGATATCTGATGATCCCAAGAACTCCACCATGAGACTCGCGTCGGATCACTGGATTCTGGATAAACTGGGCTTGCCTGAAAATCGGCATACAGCAAGTTATCAGTTAATTCTTTTTATTTCCTGATTTCTGGCTGATATTTTAGGATTGGCTTGTACTCTGTCTGAGATATACGGCACTGGTATTCCATTGTAAGCAATATTTCTTTATATTGTTCATCACAATGCTAAGATCAGAAATTTTATAAATCGTTTTAGAAGGACACTTTCCCAAAAGGCAGTTTCCATTCCTGCCTTTGATTCTCATTCTCTGACAAATAGTATAACCCTTTACCCTGACGCCTTTTCTGAAAACCAGTAGCGGTTTTCAAACCACGGATTTTCTGATTGACAGTTTATTGTGCTAATGACTACAGATGTGAAACAGAATAAAGATGTGAAACATGAATAAACCTTGCTTTCAATATGACTAGCAACACCTTTTTATTTACAAAAATCTGTGACGATAAAATTTAGCACCCTGTGAAGAACTTTGACTACTGCGAAGTTGAAGTATTACAGTAAAACAATTCAGAATGGTATTAACTTCTCAAAGTTTGTGTAGCGTTTTTTGAAAGAGGTATGCAAACTGTGTACAAAGGTTTATCTGTTTACTCATAGTTTAATAATCCCAGAACACCATTCATACATAATTTAAACCGACATCTAATTAGTTGTATTACTTGCAATTACTTCATCATTAAAACTAGCTAAATCAAGGTACAAAGAGAAATTGCTGATCCTTTTAGTTTCTTGATTGAAGCATTGGTAGAAATTATGGGGAAACAAATGTCTGGTTATTAGATAGACACTGACTGGATAGTAAAAGGGACTTATAAGTTTGCATCAATTGAAGTGCTTTTATATTTTCTATTCATAGCCTAGAAAAAACCTGTTAGCAGATGTCTACTCCTATCTAGCATTATGGGTATTCCAATCTGTCGCTATCTATCAGTTATGTGACATGCATTCATTAAGCCGGACGCCTCTCATTAAATCCGGAGTTATCCTCTACATGTTGGTTAAGTGCCTTACTATATTACTCTATTGATGACAAATAAATAACATAATTAGAACTCCTCAGCAAACATCAAGTTTTTTTGTTGTTTGTTATGAATACTTTGTGTTTGTTGCCAAAAAGACGTGAAGTGTTCATAAAGAGTCGGAACTACTGCATAGTCTCATTTGCTTTTAAAACAACTAGTACTCTAGCAGTTTAAGTGACAACAGGATTGTCATATTTTCCAATAAAACACAGAGATTATGTAGGTGGACACTAATGCTTCACAGTCAGAGGGCCAATGATTGGTGCAGGTAGTAGCGTGAATCATCTTAGACTACTGGCTCTGCAAGCATCGGTACTGCCATTTCACCCTTACTGAACACACTGCCTGCTCCACGTTCTCACAGCTCTCAATGGTATGCACAAACTGAAAGTAAAAGTATATTACATGCACAGTCTTGGCTTTGATTGCCTACATCAGGGATGGAAAAAGTGCGGTTTTAGAGCCAAATGTGGCTCTTGGCAAATTTTGTTGCGGTTCTTTCAACTTTGTGAAAATTCAAAATCTTTTGACATATATAAAATATCCTTATAATATACTGTACAAAACTATATGCATTGTGACATATTAGGCTTACCTAAAAGTGTACTATTACTGTGTTATATATATATATATATATATATATACTGTATATATATACTGTATATATACTGTATATATATACTGTATATATATATACTGTATATATATATCATATCATATATCATCTGGGAGAAAGAGACTACTCATAAAACCACTGCCAATTGGCTGAAGAGGCTTAAAGAGAGCCATCAACACACTGTGGCTCAGCAAGGACTCACCATCAGCAAAGAGGACATCGAGTGCAGAGTGCAGCGTATGAAGAACTGGGCAGCACCTGGCCATGACATGATTCAAGCCTTCTGGTTGAAGAAATTGACATCACTTCACACTAGAATGGCCAAGCAGATGGAATGCCTAATAGGACAAGGTGACCATCCAGAATGGCTGACCAAAGGACGAACCGTAATTCTGATAAAAGATCCAAAGCAGGGGCCGATTCCCAAAAACTATCGACCAATAACGTGCTTGCCCACCACTTGGAAACTGCTCTCAGGAATGGTTGCAGACAAACTGGAAGAGCACATGAGTCACTATATGACCAGTGCTCAGAAAGGAATTGGGCGCAACACCCGAGGAGCCAAACATTGGTTACTGGTGGATTGGACAGTCTGTCAAGACAGCAGGAGAAGGCAAACCAATCTTGCCATAGCTTGGATTGACCACAAAAAGGCCTATGACTCAATTCCCCATAGTTGGATACTTGACTGCCTCAGTATGTACAATGTTCACCCTGCTTTTGTGGCATTCATCAAGATGTCAATGACCAAATGGAAGACAGAACTGGAGGCTAATGGCAAAAAGCTGGCGAGTGTACAAATTAAACGAGGCATCTATCAAGGTGACTCCTTATCACCGCTGCTCTTCTGCATATGCCTAAACCCTCTAAGCAATATGCTGGAGGAGACTCAATATGGGTACCAGTTTAAGAGTGGCACCAAGATAAACCACCTCTTCTACATGGATGACATCAAGCTGTACGCTAACAAAAAAAGTGACATTGATTCGCTAATACATCTCACTCAGGTATACAGCAAGGACATCGGAATGACTTTCGGTATTGAGAAATGTGGAAGGCTAATTCTTAAGAAAGGCCATTCTATGCTCACAGATTGCCTAAGAATGCCAAATGGTACTGTCAAAGATATAGAAGAAGGGTACAAGTACTTGGGGATTATGCAAAGCAACATCAACCACGAAGCCGAGGTACGTCACAAAGTCATTACCGAATACAAAAAACGCCTTCGACAGGTCTTATGGAGCCAGCTCAATACCAAGAACCAAGTCATGGCAATAAATACCTACACACTGCCAGTAATAAGATATCAAGCAGGCATAATAAAGTGGACTGAGGAAGCCATCAAAGAAACAGATATAGCAACTCGTAAACTGCTGACCATGCATGGAGCACCCCACCCAAAATCTGATACCCCTAGATTGTATCTTGATAGGAAAGATGGTGGTAGGGGACTCAAAAGTGTACAGCAGACAGTGAAAGAGGAGGAGCAAAGCATCAAAGCATATGCAGCCTCCATGGCCATCTCAGATAAGTTGCTAGCTGAATTTCAATCGGCTGCTCTTACAACGGACCTATGCCCTGATGATGAGGAAATTGACTGGCACACGAAACCTCTTCATGGTGCTTACCACCAACAAATATCTAAGGTTGGTGATCTTCACCAGACATATATGTGGCTGAACAAAGGAAACCTAACGGCCAATACAGAGTCGCTAATCATGGCAGCCCAGGAGCAAGTGCTCCCAACAAGGCAACTCCGAACGAAAATCTATCACACTAGAGATGATCCTAGATGCAGACTGTGCAAAGATGCACTTGAGACCATCCAACACATCATCAGTGGATGCAAGCAGCTAGCAGGGAACGCATACACTGAGCGACATAATCATGTCGCAGGTGTTGTGTATAGAAGTCTATGTGATGAGTATGGCCTTAATAAACCACAACACTGGTGGGAAGCTCCTGATAAGGTCAATGAAAATGATCGCGCTAAGATCTTCTGGGACTTCTACATCCAAACTGACAAGCATGTCCTAGCAAACCAACCAGATATAGTGGTGGTAGACAAGGAGAACAAGAGGGCTACTATAATAGATATAACAGTACCCAATGACTACAATATAGCCAGCAAAGAAAAAGAAAAGGTAAAGAAATATCTCCCTCTTGGAGAAGAAATTGAAAAATGCTGGAATGTAAGAACAGCTGTAATCCCAGTAGTCATTGGGGCACTGGGCGCAATAACACCGGCGCATAAAATGTGGCTCGCCCAAATACCAACAACAATCAACTCAGGTGAGTTGCAGAAAAGTGCGCTATTGGGAACAGCTAAGATCTGGAGGCGAGTGCTCAAA
>NC_088712.1:56015509-56233009 GCF_963576615.1 Watersipora subatra | reverse complement strand
CATACGCAGCCTCCGTGGCCATCTCAGATAAGTTGCTAGCTGAATTTCAATCAGCTGCTCTTACAACGGACCTACGCCTTGATGATGAGGAAATTGACTGGCACACGAAACCTCTTCATGGTGCTTACCACCAACAAATATCTAAGGTTGGTGATCTTCACCAGAGATATATGTGGATGAACAAAGGAAACCTAACGGTCAATACAGAGTCACTAATCATGGCAGCCCAAGAGCAAGTGCTCCCAGCAAGGCAACTCCAAACGAAAATCTATCACACTAGAGACGATCCTAGATGCAGACTGTGCAAAGATGCACTTAAGACTATCCAACACTTCATCAGTGGATGCAAGCAGCTAGCAGGAAACGCATACACTGAGCGACATAATCATGTTGCAGGTGTTGGGTATAGAAGTCTATGTGATGAGTATGGCCTTGATAAACCACAACACTGGTGGGAAGCTCCTGATAAGGTCAATGAAAATGATCGCGCTAAGATCTTCTGGGACTTCTACATCCAAACTGACAAGCATGTCCTAGCAAACCAACCAGATATAGTGGTGGTAGACAAGGAGAACAAGAGGGCTACTATAATAGATACAGCAGTACCCAATGACTACAATATAGCCAGCAAAGAAAAAGAAAAGGTAGAGAAATATCTCCCTCTTGGAGAAGAAATTGAAAAATGCTGGAATGTAAGAAAAACTGTAATCCCAGTAGTCATTGGGGCACTGGGCGCAATAACACCGGCGCATAAAATGTGGCTCGCCCAAATACCAACAACAATCAACTCAGGTAAGTTGCAGAAAAGTGCGCTATTGGGAACAGCTAAGATCTTGAGGCGAGTGCTCAAACTCTCAGGTCTCTGGTAGGAGACCCGAGTTAGAGCAGAATTTACCCTCCATACGGGTTAACTGGGGTGAGAAAACAATATATATATATATATATATTTATATGGCCTACACATGCATCATGAGTCATAATTTATGACATCGCGTACATGTAGCTTTTCTGATGTAATAACTTCCATTGCTGACCTAATGAGGGCAAAAATAGAATGCTCCAGAAAAGTTCATCAGGAAGTCATTTCATCATGATTTCATAATGCTGACTTATATAAGATGCTGTGCCTTAATTGAACATGTCATTTGCAATTGAGCCAATTAATGCAGTGGGAGGGGTAGCAATGGCAGCTTCAACAAAATGAACCATTCCCAGAAATCCAATGGAAGCCTCACAAAGTAAACAAAATAGAAACGAATTTACAAGAGAATTCCAAGATGAGTGGACCCTGGAATATGCATTCATTTTAGGCATGGCAAACCGCAATGTCTATAATTGTGCCAGGAAGCGATCTCCACTAACAAGAAGATGAACATCAAATGACATCATGCGACGAAGCACAGATATTTTACTGCAAAATTTCCACTGGGATCTTTAGCTAGACATCAAAAACTAGATAAACTTCAAAAATCACTAAATTCTTCAGAAAATATGCTAGTTTTTTTCACAGCTACTGATAAACGCGCTACAAAAGCTTCTCTACAAGTCTCAAAGCTTCTAGCAAAAGCAATGCTTCCCTATTCTCATGCTGAGATTGTGAAATAATGCATGATTGAGGCTATGGAAACACTTTTTCCAGATAAGCGTGATGTAATTGGTAAAGTCCAGGCAATACCACTTTCTAGGAAAACTGCCACTGGTAGAATTGAAAGCATTGATGATCATCTCAGAATGACTTTGCTAACCCATATAGACCAGACAGATTACTTTTTAATCTCCATTGATGAGTCTACTGATATAATGGACGTAGCTCAATTAGCAGTCTTTGTAAGGTATGTAGGCTACTGTGTGCACACTAACAACTGGTTATCATTTTTACCATGCACTTGCAAGCTGAAGTCATACAAGTGCATTTTCAAAGACAGTAAAGAGAGAACACAACTCCAAGTAGAAAATGTTGCACTTATTTTATTATATTTGTTTCAAAGTTACTAACCCACACATTTATACTACATGCTTCTTTATGAAGCATCAGTATGTTTTTTTATAAAGCATATTATTATGCTTTAGTCATATACCCTGTGTTGCAGATTCTTTGATGGTGAAGAAATGAAGGAGCTTCTTACTTTGGTTAGATTAGAAGGAGAAACCACCGGTCAGGCTACCTATGATGCTCTAGTTAAAAGACTTGACAAGATGTAGATACCTCTTTACAAATGCATATCTGTAAGAACAGATGGCGCACCAGCCATGGTTGGAAGATATCAAGGGCTCATAGCTAAATTGAAGAAGGATATGCCATCAATGCTAGCATTCCATTGCATCATCCATCAAACTGTTTTATGCGGAAAACTAAATGATCACTTTCAACAACTAATGTGTAAGGCTATAAAGATGATCAACTTCCTCAGAAGTCAATCAGCTCTCAGACACAGAAACTTAAGGAAGTTTTTCAAAGAAAGCGATGCCACTGGTGAAGATTTACTAACATACAATAACATTAGATTGCTAAGTAAGGGAAATGCTCTGTTGCGGTTGTGGAGTATTCGTCAGGAGCTAACCTCATTTCTAAATACATGCACAGGCTTGAATTCAAGACAGTTTTAAGAGATAATGAGCTCTCTTAAAGATATGAGTGACCTTGCCTTCCTTGTTGACATCTGTGACCATTTGAATGATTTGAACCACAAGCTTCAAGGGAAGAACAAGACTATCATTAATACACTACCAGTCGTTCAAGCCTTCTCCTATAAGTTGGAGTTGTTTCTAGTGGATGTGCAAGGTGATATGCTTCACGTTCCTACTCTAAAAGCATTTTATATGACGATGAAAGAATGGCATCTTGTACAGATGAGTACAATCACTTTATAGAAAAGCTGCAACAAGAGTTTAGCAATCGATTTAGTCAGTTTCAATCTTTGAAACATATCATACAACTCATAAAAGCACCTCTAAAAGCAAAGCCTAATGGAGAGTGGGTTACACAAATGCCATTAAAAAGTGTTAATGTCTCATATCTGCAACTGGAGTTGTGTAACCTCAAAGGTACAGATATAGATGAAATTGAGGAGGGGTTCTACTTGAAAGCTTCAACAAAGGCTGAATATCCACAGCTTGCTCAATTAGGAAGATGGTAGTACACTGTGTTTGCTGCCACATATATATATATATATATGAATCAACATTTTCATACATGAACAATAACAAAAGGTAGTTGAGATCCACTTTGACCTAAAATCAATAATGTCAGCTCCTAAGAATAGCATGCTACGCTAGAGAGCCAGACTACCAAGAGATAAAGAGCAGCCATAAACAATTCCATGTATCTCACTAAACTTTAAGTTCTACAAAGCTCTTTAGGCTTACTTCAACAATATTCAATGTTATTGTAAAAGTATTCTAATAAATAAATTTTGTTACAACCACTACCAAACTTGTATTATCAGTATGAAATGTTATACTGATACACATATCATGCGGCTCCCAAAAATCTTGCAACTTTGAAATTTGGCTCTTCGAGAAAAAACTTTGCCCACTCCTGGCCTACAGTATCCACCTTAGACTTATCAAACTCATCCTCTAACTAACATATAATTTCAGAATTAGGAGTCAGTTGCTATCAGCATTAAAGAAATTTGGGTTTTATGCTCTGTATTTTCAGTAACTTTTTGTATAAAAACCCATGTTAGTATCACATTTTAACTTCACATATCATGTTTATCGTGATCGATTTGTTTACATACTCATACTCAAGTTTAACCAGTATTTGTATCTTTGCATCATTCTTCGTATTAATATTTGCATCTTGCATCAAAGTTGTGGTTGCATCACTGTCCCCTCAATACATATTTCTGTAATTGGTTTTCCACAGAATATGATGTGAATGTACACGTATAGTGTAATATGAACATTCAAACTTAGCTAACACTGTAAACTACACAGTGGTTACACTTCCTTGGCATCCAGCACTGCGTACTGTGCTGTAAGCAATACCCTTACTGCCCTAATACTGTTTACTGCTCAATATGAACTAGTTTTAGTGCATGGATATTGCATACTGGCAGTAGAAAAGCTCACAGTATAATCACACTGCTTACTGCTTGACTGTGACATGCTTACTACTTTTACTGTGCTGCTACTACACTGCTACTAAAATGCTACTGCCCGGCTACTGAGTAACTGCTGCGCAGCTACTGACCAACTACTTCGCTGATACTGCAACTAATTTGACAACAAAGCAAAAATGTTAAGCATCTTTAATACATTTTACATCGGGCATCAGTCACTTGCATCTATGTGCATCTATGATTTTCCAAGATAGCAACAACATCGGTTATAAGGTTTTACTAATTTTAGTAAATAGGTAAATCTGTAAGCCTGTATCCGAAAAAAAACAGTATGAGTGAAAGTGTGTAATCATGTGATCACCAAAGATAAAGTGTTTGTGTAGACTGTATAACAAGTCAAGTTTATTGACTGTAATCTACCTGTTATGTAGCCTGAGTTTGTTAAATACCTACAGCTTGTGACTCCAAACACGACAGTTTTGTATTGTATTCCGTGGAATATCAATCATGTGCACAGTATACGAAACTTAGACTACTTCAGTAGATACAGATAATAAACAATATATATAAAAGCGTATCCAGGTTGGTATAATAAAACATGTTAGAAGAGCAGTAGTGAACTATTACCAAGAATACAAAAGTATATGTTTACTAACCTATACTCTGTAATATGATGTGACAAACTATGGTAAACTGTGATATGATGTGATATGGTATACTGTGATACAGTGCAATACATGTATAGCCAAAGGAAGTTCATTCCTGATTGTGTTTGTGAAGAAAAAATATCGAAGGCCTAATCCTTACTGTTATCAGTGAATGCAAGGAGTGTAGCTAACCAGGGGAGGATTACAGAGGAAAACGTTTAAATTTGATTAAATAGCTAGATTAATCTTTATTGCTAACTAATATACATTATTTTGATAATCTTTTAAGCTGCAGAAAAAGATATTTCATGAACTAAATAGCTACAGAGAGCATTTACTAAAATTAAAAAAGTGGTTGCTCAATTATGTAGATTATTCTACCTGATTTTATACCAATTAAAGTCCACTATTGCATATCAACTCAGGTTTGTCTCAGGTTATGATCATGATAAATATAAAATACACTATTTTTAAAGTTTCCTTGAGGGCAGTAAATAGCTATAGTTCATTCCACCCTGTCACCCATTTTGTTTGACAAAGAATCTAATGGTTATCAAATGCATCGAGTTTAGTATTTTATCACAATTCTACTACACGTAGATGAAGTATTTTTAGGTAACACATACTGGTCCATTGTCAATCTCAATTGTTGATTCAGGAAAATAAAATACAGCGAAGCAGAATAACATTCCTTATAAGAACAAACCTTTTATAGCCATTCAATGTTAAGTAAACAGAGTCTTTTACAGTTCGATGCAATTCTTGCTGTTCAGATAATTGTAAAGTAGTTAGGAACAAAGGATCAATTCAAGGTTGATGGAATGTATTTTATAATGACATTTTTTGCCAATGTGCTCAGGCTAAACTGCTTGAACAATGATTTTGATGTAAAAAGAAAAAAACAGTTGTGGAGACAAATGCACTGAAGATGCAACCTTTCTGAAGTGACGAATGGCAGACATCTGTTCAGCAAAACACAGACTTATGAGTTATGATGTGAACGCTAACAATTAGACATGATTGAATGTTAGACAAAAACACTTATGTTTGACACCGGTTTTAAACATTAGGCACCCTACTCATGAAGTTGCCAAGTTGACTTATTACGATTACCCAACATGGTAAATAATCTTTTATAGCGTAAGACTAAAGCATATTCCACACGTACCAAGAAGGTCTGCACGGTATTTATGCGATTTGAACCAACTTTCGAAGGGTGCTTGCAAAGTTACATCAATCAGCTTATGCATACGTCATATGAAATGGATTAGTAAAAATTCCTCATTTCAAACCAATTGAATATTGAAAACCTGTCTGTAAAAATTAACTATTCTCCCAAACTATATGGTTAAAACCTATTAATGGGCAATTTTTTATGCAGATAAGGATTTTTAATAAACAAATTTTAAAGAATTGATCCACATGAAAAAGCGACTTTAGAATAAGTTTTTACTGTCACAGCTGTTTCCGGTCAATATTATACAAAGATCACAAACCTTTTTGTTCTTTCTCGCGACTAGCGAACAATGCTAAAACTTTGTATTTGCTTAAAAATATCAATTAAACCTCAGTTTTTTATGTTATTTGATGCTTTTATTGCAATAAACATTTTGCTGAAAACTACCTGTTAACCACTAAACACATTCCACATTAATTGTAAAATATTGCGCGAAACTGGAAGATTCGGTCTCAACATATTTTGCGTATATACAGCCATTGTATAAAAATGCTTGTTTATGTACAAATATGTTAGGAAAGTATGAAACTTTATTCTAAAAACATAAAGCAAGCATAAATATAAAACTAAATATGGTTCCATCTATTGGTTATACTATATATTGTGATGGATTGAGCCACCAACACGTAGCGGCCCACAAAACGTCTTACACTACCGGTAACAACAATCCCTAATTCAGGGAGCACTGCGTTGGACTGAATCACCAACACACAGCGGCGTACGAGGCGTCTTACGCTACAGGCGACAACCAATTACTAACTTCGGGTAGCACTGCGTTGGGCCGAGTTACCAACACGCAGCGGCATATAGAATGTTTTATGCTACAGGTAACAAGTCACCAACTCGGGCAACCTTACGTTAGATTGCGTCACCAACACACAGCGGCGTACGAGACGTCTTACGCTATAGGCAACACAATTGCTCGTCTCTAGACAGGGGTCGACCCCTGGTCGACAGGTCGACAGTCTACAGCAAGGTCGACAGGGTCGACAGCCAGTAGAGGTCGACAGGTCGACAGGGCGACTTGTCCTGATATACCGAGCAGCGCTTAGAGGCAAAATGCCGAGCTACTTGCGATAAATCAAGTAATTCTCCTTATCAGAAAAAACTGAAGAGAGAGATGGTTCATGGAACAACATGTATTTCAGAACGAACTAATAAGGCTGATGCCTTCCTTTATATACTATAAAATATGCAAATTAGTGGAACATAAAGCCAGCCCATGAGGGTGTGGCTAATCAGTAAAAAGATAAAATAGGGCACAACTCCCTATAATAATATAAAAAAACGTTATTTACTTGGTGGCTAATCCACCACACTCGCCACCCCTATAGACGGATACGACTATGAAATAATAACAATGAGCATAAAGAATATGTATATGCATATATAAACCAAGACAAGGGGAGTAGATACAGTAGTATTTATTGTCCGTGGGTCTTGGATGACAGGTAGTTGGTCAACTCCTCTAACCGACGGGCGGCTCTCCGGAGGTCAGTGGCTTCTGCTCGAAGTGTGTCTGCGGGGGAGCGGGGTCGAACGTCTCCTAGGCGAGCCTGAATTGACCCTACACTGGTCAAACTGTTCCTGGGAGCTGGAATAGGGCGTCCTGGTATAGTTCTAGTTGATTTCGTGTCTCCTTGGACAAGCACTTGAATTTGGGCAGTGACTCCGGGGCTGCTTTTTCTTCCATCTCCAACATCTCCGAAGAATGGGGGTGTAATTCAAGAAGAGCTTTAGACGTCGACATGATCGGTAGAACTCCCGGGATAGGGGTCGACTCCTTTACAGTTTCTTGCGTGACTTCCATATTAGTTGTGTGATGTGGGGAGGTTGCGATGCGACTACAGAAAGAGACTACTGCTGGGCATCTCGCATTTTATTGGTCCAATATCCTTACCGTAGGGAGGAGACTCCTGATTGGATCCCCCCAATAATAAAATCTTCGAGATAGGCAGGGAGTTTCCTGATTCGCTGAGGCCTCGTGGTATTTCCGGTCCCAGTGGTACTAGCCTGGACTCCTTCATTCCCCGTAGCTCTTGTTTCTTCGGTTGCCAATTCGCAGCCAGTGTCGAGGCCAGCCCTCGAGTCAGAGTTGTGTTCACTCGGAGAGACCAAAAAATCTTCGTTGTGGAGCCGAGGTGGTTCCAGTCTTCCTGGCAACTGCGGTATTGGTAAATCTATTAATCGACTAGGCAGAAGTGATTCGGAAATAACAGCATCTGGATTACCGTCTTTCTGTGATACTCGTTTCCGGGGATAACCTCTCATGTTGGAACGTCAGGCAGGTTCGACCTCAGTTGGGGCTCGACCTTGTTGCACAGGGCTAGGGCGACAGAGCCTCAATCTTTCTTCGGCCTGAGTGGATCGCTGTCCATATCTTTCTATTTTGTACGCATGATTTTCGTGACTCCTTAGTACACGATAGGGCCCCACGTGCTTGGCCGCAAATTTCGGATTTTCGCCTTTTTTTCTCCGCTTGCTTATTAACCATACGAGGTCACCCTCATTGAACAGCGGGGGCTCCCTCACATCGGTTGATACAATTTCCTTCTGTCTATCTCGGAGGAGAGTGTGAGCTTGTATCAACCGGTCGTGAACAGTCTGGACATACTCGTGTGTGCTAGTAAATGACTCCAACCTATTCCCATGCAGCAATTGGTCAGGAAGACGAAGCTCTCAACCCAACATCAAATAATTGGGTGTTTCCTTAGTGGCGGAGTGCGGTAGCCTTCGCAGCGGCCACATGATCTGTGGCAATAGTTGATCCCAGTCCTCTTGCCCTCTGCCCAGTCAAAGTGCTCGTAGGGAGTCGCCCAATACTCAGTTGTTTCTTTCAACCACACCATTTCCTTCGGGATGGTACGGAGTGGTCCTAGATTTATCGACTCCCCACAAGTCACATAGCTCTTGAAACAAAAAGGACTCAAATTGGCTCCCCTGGTTGGTATGGATAATTTCGGGCAGACCGAAGTAACTGAATACTCGTTCATCCAGGACCTGGGCCACCGTTGGAGCTGTAGCGTCAGGGATAGCTAAGGCATCCGACCACCGAGTGAAATGGTCAGTGAGTACCAACGCCCAGCTATTTCCTCGAGGTGTCTGAGGTAGGGGTCCCACTAAATCTACTGCTAGATGTTGCCATGGCCTCCCAGCGTATAACCATGGTCGATTTTCGAAGGTCCGGGCCTTTTCCGTTTTAGCCCGCTGGCAAACTTCACAGGAGAGAACTGCTCTCCCTCCGGCCAGTACCAATCCAACTGGGCGCGCTTCAGGGTCCTTCCCACACCGCAGTGAGTTTGTTCGTGGGCCTTCCACAGAATCTCCTGTTGCAGAGTCTGGGGGCACACCACCACCACTCTTTCTCGCCCATTCTGAATAAGATGAAGGGTCAATACGCCTGATTCGTCAATCTGAAGCTGATGGAACATCCGGGCCAACCGCTGCAACTCGGGGCTGCCTACTTGCAATACTGCCTTTTCAACTCTTTTCTGGTTCCTGACGGCCTGGTAAATTATACCTAGGTCCGTAGCGGGTCTCTTCTGCAATGCTCGCACTTCATTTAGTGAGGTTTGTACTACTGTTAACAATTCTGGGACCTTTGGGGCATCTGGCGGTGAGGGATCTAAACTCGCTGCCCTAAAGTCTGATTGTACTGTAACTTGGTCAGTCTCCGCAACGAGTCCTGGCTCACCTGCCACATTGATGGCCCATAACTGAGGGTCTTGAGACTTTCTGAGGGGGTTGTCCAGCACTCTGGGTGACCCCACATCGCATGGTAGCCGTACTGGAACTAGGCTGGCTGGTGTGGGAGTCGAGGGGCTGGGCACTAATGTATGTCTGCTGCTGGGTAGTCGAGGCCATTTGTCTTCGTCCAACTGGTGGGCGCTAGGACTGGGTCCTCCTGTACCTCTTGGTGGCCGTACTGAAAGTTGGTCCACTGGTACAGTAGTTTCCCAATTGGTCCCTGGGGGTACTAGAGAGTCACATACTTGTGACCTAGTTGGCCCCCGATCCCGCTTTTCAATGGCAGCACACTGCCGGCAGTCGATGCACTGTTGTCGACTCAATCCATCGGCGTTACCATGCTTAACGCCTTTTTGATGGATGATTCGATACTTGTGCTCGGCTAGGCTCTCCAGCCACCGGGCCACCTGGCAAGAGGGCTCCTTTCTCCGGTGCAGCCAAACCAAGGAGGCATGATCTGTCCGGATGGTAAACTCTCTGCCATATAGGTATGGCCAAAAATGTCGAACAGCTAGCACGACTGCCAGCAGCTCTCTACTAGTCACGCAGTAGTTGCATTCGGCGGGGGAGAGGGTTTTGCTATAGTAGGCTATAGGTCGCTCCTTGTCTTGCTGGACCTGGGATAACACAGCTCCGGTCCCTACGTTACTAGCATCAGTATCGAGCATGTAGGGTATAGAGGGATCAGGGTATGCCAGCACTGGAGCGTGCGTCAGTGACCACTTGAGCTTAAGGAAAGCTTCCTGTTCATCTTCTCCCCAATTCCAGGGGGCCCCCTCGCTCGTCAACAGGGTGAGAGGTTTGGCGATTGAGGCGTAGTCAGGTACGTATCGGTGGTAGTACCCAGTGGTACCCAAGTACGATCTTAATTGAGTCACATCCTGTAGAGCTGCCCATTTGCTGATGGCCTGAATCTTCTCAGGGTCGGTAGCCACTCCAGTGTCGCTGACTACATGGCCCAGGTACTTGTCTTGGGTCTGGAACAGATTGCATTTAGGGGGCTTCAATTTTAATCCTGCTGGCCTCAATCGTTCCAACACCTCTGCCAGCCTAGATACATGACCAGAGAAGTCTGTCGACATGACGATGATGTCGTCTAAGTATAGCAGCAAAGTTTTCCAGTGTAGCCCTTGGAGGACGCGTTCCATTAGCCGCTGGAAGGTGGCTGGAGCGGAGGTCAGCCCAAATGGGAGCACCTTTCATCTCCATAATCCACAGCGTGTTGTAAATGCTGACCGTTCCTGGGCCTCAGCAGAGAGAGGTACCTGCCAATACCCGCTCATCAAATCCAGGGTACTGAAAAACTTGCTGCCGGACAAGGCATCTAAACTCTCGCTGATCCGGGGAAGGGGGTAGACGTCCTGGCGAGTGACACTATTGAGCTTTCTATAGTCTACACATAGTCGCCACGCCCCGTCCTTCTTCCTCACCAAGACCCCCGGAGAGCTCCAGGCCCCGTGAGCGGGCTCAATCATGCCTTGTTTCTCAAGAGCTGAAACCTGTCACTCGATCTCGGCTTCTTTCTCATGTCCTACTCGATATGGGGCTTGACGGATGGGCTGTGCCTCTGGGAGAAGGGAGATCTCATGTTGTACCAGGGTGGTACGCCCCTCGTCTTCGCTTCCTTGGCTGAACACATCTGCATAACGGACCAAGAGGTCTTCCATCCGTCTGTGCTTGGTAGGGAACGAGCAATGCTGCGCCGCTTGTTGGAGCAAGTCCTGCATGTAGGGGGGGGGGGCATGCTTGAAGGTGAAGGGGGGTGTTCCTTAGGAGTCTCGACATCCTCTTTTGCTGTCCAGGGAACCCCTATTTCGTCCGGCCCTACTCCAGTGTATTGTCCCACAATTGTCCCTGCCATCACGCTGACTGGATGGTCGGTAGGATTCACACAGCGGATGGCCACTCTTCCCTTTTTACCGGGTTGATGTGGGCTGGCGGCCACCATATAACTGCTTCTTACTCCTTCGATCAGCCCTACTGGCTGATAGGATGAGGACGTGAGACGCCCAGTAACTAGGACCTCAGCTCGAGGGGGAAGCGTTGTGGCTCGCATTATCTGAACTCCACTTGTCAAGGGTCGACCCTCTCTGTCAGTGCAAGTCAATTTCTGCCCATTCAACACCAACGTGGGTTGTTGAAAATTCAACTCACAGTGGTGGTCGACCAAGAATGGCATGCCCAGGATGGCATCCTCCTTCAGGGCACACACCACTAGAGATACAGTGACTTGGACACTCCTGACTCTGACTGGGAGAGTGATGAGTCCATGAAATTGCAGCCGTGTACCATCTGCCATCCGCCCATTGTCTTCTCGAACCTCTAATCGGCTCTTGACATCCTTGGGTAAGCGCTCAAAAATATGTCGTCCCAACAGATTAGACGTGCATCCAGTGTCCATGAGAAACTGGACGGGCTGCCCTCCGATGCGACCTGGCAAGAAATAGCTGCTATTATGTGGCTTCCATAATTCATCTCCATGAGTTTGTCTGGCTTCGCTCATTCTCTGGGAGCCTTTTTTGAAAGGCCGAGACGGCTTTGGCCAGACATATGTTTCTTCCTTGGTTTCTGAGGGTGGGAGACCTGCACACTCAGGTAAGGGCTGATACCGGTTATGCAAAGGGACCGGTGGCAACCAGGGGGGAGCCTGTGTCGCCTAGTCCGTCGTGGCCGTCACCACTAGTCTTGCATTGGTATAGTAGATCCACAGTCAGCACTTCTACCTACTGCTGTGGATGGGAACCGTTTCCCAACCTCATGGCTTGATGTGGTTGTCTTTGGATAGCTTGAGGGCACTGGCGCTGTACTTGCCCTGTCTGGTCGCAGCCCCAACAGTTAGGTTCCTTTCGCTCAGCTCCTCGCCGCCCCAATCGGTTTCCTTATTTTAGTCCATCCGTTAGCCCTTTTATGGCCAGTAGGACGTCATTCAGAGTGGCTGATGGGGGATCTGAGTGGATGGGGGCGACTGTAGCAGGGGTAGTTCCTCATTCTCCACTGTCATTACTAGGGGTCGAGCACCAGGCCGAGGAAGAGTGGGCTGAATTTGCAGGAACTCATTTCCTGCCTGCACTGCTTCCTCTAAGCTCTGGGCTCTTACTGCCAAAAGATGGCGATGGAGGTACGTGTTTCCTAGAGTCAGGGAAAACGCATCTATGGCCATGTTAGCTTGGTAGGAGTCCGGAAGGTCAGCGTATGCTATCTTCACTAGACGCTCCATCTCCGTTGTGTGCTATTGGAGGCTAGTCTTTGGCTCCCTCTTGAGGTGGAGCCTACTCTTGGCCTCTCTTGGGGAAAGTCCGTACTTAGTGCCTAAGGCCGAGAAGATGGAGGCGGGTGAATCTCTTTGACTGCAACCTCTGGCCCCCTCTTTCAATGTCTCACGCAGGTGGAGGAGAGTGGCCTTCTCATTCCACTCATTAGCTTCTGCAACCTCTTCGAATTGGGGGATGAATAGTTCCACGTCTTCACTCCCATCGAATTTCGGTGGCTTGAAGCTAGCCTCCCTCCTAGGTATTTGTAAGGCTCTGGTAATAGCCTCTGTCATCTGACCAATCTGGTCGACCTGTTGCAGTTCTGCCTCAGCCAGCTGTCTGGTAACAGTCCATTGGCTGCTTGGCATGGTTACAAAGGTCGTCTTAGAAGTCCTTTTTACAGCAGTCTAATCCCACCGCTGCCACCAGTGTGTTGGATTGAACCACCAACACGTAGCGGCGTACAAAACGTCTTACACTACCGGTAACAACAATCCCTAATTCAGGGAGCACTGCGTTGGACTGAATCACCAACACACAGCAGCGTACAAGACGTCTTACGGTACAGGCGACAACCAATTACTAACTTCGGGTAGCACTGCGTTGGGCCGAGTTACCAACACGCAGCGGCATATAGAATGTCTTATGCTACAGGTAACAAGTCACCAACTCGGGCAACCTTACGTTAGATTGCGTCACCAACACACAGCGGCGTACGAGACGTCTTACGCTATAGGCAACACAATTGCTCGTCTCTAGACAGGGGTCGAGCCCTGGTCGACAGGTCGACAGTCTACAGCAAGGTCGACAGGGTCGACAGCCAGTAGAGGTCAACAAGACGACAGGTCGACTTGTCCTGATATACCGAGCAGAGCTTAGAGGCAAAATGCCGAGCTACTTGCGATAAATCAAGTAATTCTCCTTATCAGAAAAACTGAAGAGAGAGATGGTTCATGGAACAACATGTATTTCAGAACGAACTAATAAGGCTGATGCCTTCCTTTATATACTATAAAATATGCAAATTAGTGGAACATAAGGCCAGCCCATGAGGGTGTGGCTAATCGGTAAAAAGATAAAATAGGGCACAACTCCCTATAATAATATAAAAAAATGTTATTTACTTGGTGGCAAATCCACCACAATATGTGTCAACCTGATTTCTTTAGGTATGTTTCCTAACCTTTTATTTTCTTTTTTAAACATTTTGTTCTCTTGTATCTTTATAATTGGAACTTTGAAAATTTTTAAAAGATATTCTATAGAAACTATCTTTGAAATTTCACATTCACTATCAACAATAATAATAATAAAAATGTTTTGTTTTGGTTCAAAATTTTAGAGCCATGCTAGAATTGGTTTTATTGATTGCATAATTTACTGCAATTTTTATAACAGCAGTTATTGGCATGGTAGGGTAATATAATATATTATACCAGGCTAAATTTAATTTCAATGTAATATAATATAATTACAGTAGGTACATTATAAGATTGAATTATAATTAAATGTAGTATTTAGTCATAAATGTAAAAATCAAAGCAATGTAACATGAAAAACTTTATTTGATTACACTGCAATGTAATACAACACTTTAGTGTGTTATTTTACTATTTACCATAATATAATATAGTATAATTTACTATTATGTAATGAAATTGATGTGATAAATTGAAGAATAATATTCAATAGAATAATATGATTTACTATTATGGTAATTATATAATGAATATCAATACAATTCCTAAAATCAATATAATATAAAACATTGATTAAAATGTTGGGAAAACAGATGTGACCTGCCTCAGCTAAAACTGTATGAAACTGAAAGGAACGTATTTAACTCAACTTTGTTTTCTACAATGAAATATAGTAATAAATAAAACCTTTTTTCTATCAACTACTCATAACTAAAATTTGCTTATGTTTTGTCTATGCTACAAACAAGGTCATTTATGTGTTGAAATAATGTTAAAATAATACACTTAACTTAGTTTTGACTGATTTTAAAACATTAGGAAATGTTGTTACTATGCAATATCGGTAAATAAATCAACACCACTGTGAGTGGTGACTACAGCACTGTCGCAGGGGTAAACAACTTTGCTTTCTAGGAGATTCCCAGTTGTCTGCAACTGATATAAGATCAATTCAGTTGGTACCTTGTGGCCAAGAAAATGGTAAGTTTTATGGTAATGACTGAACTACAAGAATCACAAGCAAATCACATTTAATTATGACAATATAGTAATCATATTTCATGTTATAGCAATGATTTTTCAAGTTGGCTGATTCTGTTGGGAGTTTAGCGATCAAAAATGCAAGCTTGGAATTGTGATAATGAAGTCTTTTTTGCAAGACAGATATATGGATTTCTATATCAGTACCAATAATCAGCAATGTGAAACAAAAGTAAAGTTCTTAGCAACCCATATGCATTTCAAGTTGCAACGTCACGGTTATCTAACATAGGAAATAATGATAGCATGAGTTTTAAGCAGATCCTTCAAATACTGATAAATTGCCATATATTATTACAGAGACTATATAAGTAAAGCGATAGGTTGAAAATACATATTGCGGAGCACCCTGGCAAAAGTTCCTTCACAAAAATCGGAAAATAAAATATTTTTCTTCAACTTTTCGCTATTCTCATGAGTAATCATTTACAAACCCATTAATTCATGACCTGCTTTGCTAAATAAGATTTTTTTTAGACAACCAAAATATTACTACTAAGTTCAAAAAATGAACATCACTATAGTAATTACAAAGCATCTCGGACGTGTCAGGTTAGCATTTTTGGTGACTGCAATCTTTCTGGCCGTTTTCACATCATGAAAACGTTGATTTACATGTATTTATTTGTATTTGGGAAATGGCTTTAATACTTTTCAAACCTCAATATGTAATGTTATCTGCTGCTATTAATACAAATATACTGTATGCTGTCAGCTAACCTTTGAGAACTTAATTGGATATTATTAGCATTGGAATTATCTAGAATGAAAGTTGAGTGTGATGAGCAAGTTGAACAGTTAACTTTTTATGTTAATAAATTTAGTTGTTAAAATACTTGTGTGTTTCGCCACTATTTTTTGTCTGACCAGAGGTTTGTTAGATGCCTAATCCAGCATACTAAGTAACAGCAATAGTATTTGATGACCGTTCAATTTGTTTATAAGTGGTTACACCTACAAGTTTGGTGCATTTTATCATAAAAAATAATTTTGGCATAAAAAATATTAAACAAATCTTATAAGAATAATAAGAATAATAAGAATAATCTATCGAGGACCATCTAGTGGTCTGCTTATTACATTGTCATAGATAGCTTGTGATTAGAAGTTTTGCTGAGTTCAGCAATTTCAATTCAACACAGTTTCTTGGTTAACAAGATTTACTGGTGGATCAGCCATGCACTCTATCAATCTGAAGCTTGTATTTCTAAAACTCAGCAGTTATTAATTTTATCAATAAGAGTTAATGAATTGCCAAAGCTATGGTACCTCCACATCATTATTTGTGTTTGTTGAAACACTATACATTAACTACATTTACATTAAAGCAGGTATTCGCCTAGCTAATCTCAATAAATGCAACTTAGCACAGACGTTTAAGTTTTCAAAATTGTGGGTGGAGTAGCCATGCTCCTAATATACGTATATGTTGCAGGTGTATGAGCTCCTCTATATTGTTTGAAAAAGAATAGTTCCTAAGCACTGGTTCCTTTAGAATATTTGGCTACAATTGGTTGTCACTACCCTGACGAATCAGCTTTCTGTGAAAGCTAATCAAATGAGCTTAGCAAAAAGCTATCTACATGGCATATAAGGATGAGACTTACCGCTGGGTTGGTATATTTGATTAGTAACCCTACTGGTCACCACCCTTTGTCAGAGGCTTTGGCTCTATTAACAGCCTGGCTTTTGTCATCGTATACTGCATTCTTCGTGTCTATTTACTACAAGGAGCTATTTAAATAGCATACTGCGTTTTAGTGCTCCATCTGAGAGACCATAAACCTTTCTTCACCGGCTAGACAGTGTGGGGGCCAAGCAGCTGCGCCGTCATTCTTAACTGAATGCTAACGGTGGAACCCACACTAGACGGCCACCATTGCTATAGCATAGACGAGCTTTTGCATAACTATATGGCTTAGTCGGAGTTATGTCTGTGGTGAGCTCTGTCTTTTCTTCTCAGCACCAACTCTAGCATCCTCGGAACTGCAGAAGTATTTTTATCTTTATCTCAGTGGGTGTGACAAAAGTTGGCTGCACTTACTTCTTTATGTTCTAGTTCTTATGTCCAATTTTGTATTATTTAAAATAGATAACCAGTTAAATTCGGTGTTTTCACAAAGCAAGCTTGCATCTTTGCTAACATTGAAGTTCCTTGACTGGTGATACTTGTATATGTAGCAACCCACTAATATGTTTTGGATATTTTTAGTTTGTAAATGTTTAGTTTGTCATCATTATGATTTGAGTTGGTTAACAGAGTATGTTGTAGCACATGCTGGCTATGCAACAATTTACAAATGTAAGACTGCAGATGACAAAACGTGAGTCTCACGAGAAAAAGTCCTCAACTAGAGCTAACATGGGACAAAGATTCAGAACACCTACATGTACATTGTATTTTTAAAAATTGAGTGATAGCCAGAAAACAAATATGACTGAATATATGAAACAAACAATGCATATTTAATGTATGGATATAAATACATGTCAGTAAATGTTGAATGTTGCAGGTCAATATATATCCTTCGATAGTTATTTGGTTTAAACGACTTAACACATTGATTCGGTATATTTTAGTTCTTTTTAAAATGTTGATAATACAGCTTTGAAATAAACTTATTTGTTTTAGTCATAGTGATAAAGATGAATAGCACTATGTTATACTTCTCTGTTATTCTAGTAAATAAACTCTATAAGAAATAGTTCCACCACATTGACTGTCTCGTCTTATGAATAGTTTAACACCGTTTAGTTTAACACATAGTTTAGCCTCATAAAAGGAGCAACCCATGCTCATACTATTTAGAAGCCTACAATGTTCCCCTTTTCCGGACGTCATATTCTAGCGAAGTGGAGAAGTCTTTAGAGTGTGGTAAGAAGACTGCCTGTTTACCTTTTTAGTTCAGAGTTGATTGCCTTTATACTTGACATTGATATTGTTTCTTTGTCTGTTTTAGCATTCATCAAACTGGGTATTACCCAAAGTTTTTTGGCATTTCGATAATTTTTTATTAGAGTGAAGGGAAGCTACACAGACTGATTTATTGAGTCATAAGTGTTTCTCAATAGGCATTATGATGTTGCTTTAGCGGCTACAGGCCAATGTCTTCACAAAGCTTTTTTGAAATCTAGATGAATGTAATGTAGTAATGTTAGTCTGGGTATATTTTGCCTAATACTATAAAACCTCTATTTGAGTGCCACATTTATTTGAACACCGCCTTTATATAAAGTCACTCTAAAAGATAGGTTAGAAATACAGCGCCACCCTTTAATGAAACGCCACCTCTATTCTATCATCACTTTGACATTCTTTGATCTTTGTAAAACCCATAATAGAAAGAGGTCAGTAGAATAGTGTTCCAGAATGGTACCATTAACAATCTTTTGTTGTTTCTGTAATTAGCATCACTGTTTTAGGTTATTTATACCATTTATCAATTGACATTACATCTATAATAATTGATGTATCTATGTTCATTGGTCTTAGCCTAGATCCAGTCATATTACATCTGTTGACGTATCCATAATCATTGCTCATAGCCTACATTTATTCATGTTACATCCATTAATGTTTTTAAACATATTTATCTCACTCTGAACAACCATCATCTGTAATACGAAGCGTTCATGAGAGACTGGTTAGTTGATTAAAAAATTACACGTAAAATGTTTTGGATTGTTATGAATGTTTCAGGTCAATACTAGTAAAGCTGTTTTTACCTGTATTAGACCTGCACTATTGTACTTTCCTAACTAGATTCGTTGTCCCACGACCAAACAAGAGTGAAACGATTGATTGAGAGAATTATGATAAATGCACATGTGCACACAACTCCCAAAAAAATTATCCGTTAACGGCCCTCACCAAACCCTTGCAATGAAATCCTATCAACAAATTTAACTATTTTTCAGTAAAGTCGTTTAAGTATAATAATGATACAAAACTCATATAAACCTATTTAAATATGTTACCAAGCCTTTGAAAGATTACTGCAAATTCCTAAAACTAACCCATCCGATCGGATTATACATAAATGGACAGATTTATTGGGACGAAAATTGTCACAAAACGCTTGAAAAGCTTAGTTTAATAAAAGTTAAGACCGGAAATTGAAACGCCGAGGAACAGAGAATAGAACGATAAAGTCTTGCGCATTTCACGAAAAAAACGTGCACTTTTCACCAGTCTATAGCATTGTTCCCAAGGTTTTGGCAATTAACATAGGAGTACAGAAATCGTTTCATTCTAGACAATTTCAATTTTTTCATTTTCAATTTCATTTGCTGACACATTTGAGTGCTTTCGTATTCTAACTGATGTCCAACGAAGTATAAGTAAAGGAAATGACGATGATACTTTTTAACAGTTCTTATGAAATTATAACAATAATTAATTATAAGTTTGGATGACAAAGAACAATGACTACGCAGTACAGATTTTCTAAAAATCTAACGCAGTGTAAGTAGCCTAAAGGGAAAGACGATGATATTTTTTTCTAACGGTTCTAATAAGATCTCATTACAATAATTAATTATAGGTTTGGATGACTACAGAACAATGGCTACGTGGTGCAGATTTTCTAAAAATCTATATCAGTGCATTTTACTTCTAAAATTGGCCGATATTGCATTTCTCTTTTTGCAGGAGGAGAGATATAAACATATAATATTTTCCTTTCATTATTGCTGTTTGTTGTATATAATAACACCCACATCCAGTACATTACAGCTACATGTACCATTGCAGTTATCCTATTTGACTGCTAATATTGCATTTCTCAACCATCAGTACCCTTTCGTTTTTCCAATAACACTTTGGTCGTGGGCTGTATGACAGTGGAATTTTTAGTATATTTAATTGTAATTTCAGGTAGAGTGAATTGTTTTTTTTTTGTTGGCGCCGCAGAAGAAAATTGAATACACACTCAGATGCATGCATGAAATTATTTAATGATAACTCGGACATTGTCAAAAAATCCCCAATGAGAGTGTACATTTTGACAGCACAAAGCGCTGCCACCAATGACAAATAAGCTATTGAGGTCACTCCCTCATCTAATCAAGTGTTTTAGTGTTATTGAGCTTAGTGTTTCATCCAATCAATTGTTTAACAGTTATTGATATTAGTCTTACACCCAATAATATGTTCACCTGTTTTTGACGTCAATCTCTCATCCAATCAAATGTTCAACTAATATTGATGCCATTCCTCCATCCAATCAAATGTTCAATTTTTATTGATGTCAGTCTCTGATCCAATCAGAGGTTTGACAATGCTCTATGTCATTTTCGCAACCAATGAAATGATATTGACAGCTGTACCATTTTTCATGGCAAATGTAGTCTGTTTTTCTGTTCAGTTTTTTAAATGACTTGAATAAATGAGCAGAACAGCCAACCCACCTGGTTACTATGCTGAATGATAGAGTAAAACAGCTCATCTACCTGGTTAGTAACTTCAATGAATAAGTAAACCAGCCCATCTGTCTGGTTACCAAGTTTGATGAAGAAGCAAAACAGCAAACCCACGTGGTTTCTAAGTTGATCGAGCAAGTAAAACAACCCATTCAACTGGTTACTAAGCTGAATGAGCAGATAAAACAGCCCTCTCATCTTGTTACCAAGTTAAATATGTTGTGCCAAGGAAGGATTATCACGTCAAGACATGCTCACATATACCTTAAAAACCTGATTACTTCTATGGTGATAATTTTGCTAGCATTTCTATGGTATTATTTCATCATGGGATATCAGACTATATGAGATACACTTTATGGCAGGAGCACCCAAAGCCCTTTTTTAATGCAATACAGCGCACGTCTTTTTGGATGACCAACATATGGTGGTCTTCTCAATTTTGGTGAGAAATGAGCCAGCTGCTTCTGATGGTGTCAAGACAACCCATGTTTAATTTAAATTTACTGCACCGTCATCCCTGACTTCTTAGGTTGTCTTGAACAGAAAGTTGCAAATTTTTTTGTGTTGGAGTGAAGTTCATAGAAATAATTGATATATCTTATTTACCTTGTTACACTGTTCTTTATATCTTGCATTAAATTAACCGAGCTGTATAAACCATGTCAAATTATTAATCAAAATATCTTAACTTTCATTGTTAATTTGACACATTATAAAAAAATTGGCCTGGCAACATGTAGTTTATAATTAGAGGTAGTGCTCGACGTAAATGTTGTAACTAACGCTAAAAGGAATATAGTTTAGATAAACAGGAATGTAACATAACTTAATGGTTTTGTTATTTTTTACCTTGTTTTTAGTTACATCTTGCTTCTTTGTTTCAACTCCCAAATCTCTGATGTTTTATATTATGGATTTTTCACATTAAGTTAAATAGTAAACAGAATTAACTTTTGTTTAAATCTGTAATCTTAATCAAGTCTTACCTCTTGAACTCTAAATGTTCTGTCAAGGTGATGTTGTGTAATGTTTGACTGTATTTGCATACGGTACAATTGTGATCACATTTATTTTGCTTCCTGATAAAATACTGTGTTGTTTCATTGTTACAGAATGCGTAGCTTAACTGCATGTTTGTGGTACCATAGCTGCGCTACCATGTTTGAGCTCTAACGGTTCTCCGCTAGCATCCTTGGATGTATTGTTTTGTTTGTAATACAGGTTTTAAACACTATAAAAACAAATTAATATCAACCAGTATGTAGAGGTAGTTTAACACTATTGTTGACATCGATTGAAGTTAACTTTTATTAGCTATTTTAGAGTGGTTCTATATCAACCATTGGGCATGGGGCTGTACTGCCTAGTTCAATCTCAAATGAAACCTAAAGCCTAAAATGCTTGTTTATTTTAAACCTATGAACCCCTTGAAGTTTTGTGTCATTAAAAATGTTCAGTTTTATAAAACCTGCTTAAGAGAATCAGGTTGTTTTGGTTTTTTGTTGTCTTCCAATCAAATGAAGATACAGGTTAAATTTATGCTATTGGTCAGCTGTATAATATAGTTTGCGTTACTATTGACGGATTTGATAATTCAGATGAAATAGTCATACAACCTTTTATTGGGGTGCTCTCAGGAGAATCTATATGTTTTATTCTGTCCCAGACTTCATTTGAGACTCATATCCATGTAGGTTTGGCATCAACCATTGATTCTGTACAAATAGTAAATATCAACCGAATTCAAAGTAAAATTTGAGAAATTACGTCAAAGATTTGATCTTGCCGCGGGTCATCAAACAGTTCAAGAATGTATATTCACAATTTGTTTTTTCAAAAACCAAGTAATAGCCAATGAGCGAAGATTAAAGAATTTTTTTTCATGGACGTGTTTAGGAGTTCAGTAGATTATTTCATATTTCAATATGAAACCATTTTCTTTCTCGGAAATCACTTTTTCATTATATTGAATGTAACACTTACATATTGATTTGCAGCAAAGTATCGCAAAACCCTTAAGCTATAAGCTTCAGTGGAAAGCTATGACTAACTTCATTATATTTCTTAGCTGATATGTTAAAGCTGTCCAATTATTTTAAACAATCTATTTAATACATAGAATATGAAGATATTTGTGTACATACACGCCTATCAGTGTATGTGGGTCTATATTGTTTAACAGTCTTTTGTATTTTTCACCTTTTGTGTGGTGTTTTGACTTTCCAAATCTGTTGAACAGATAATGTACATGCCGCCCCACACTTTCTAGATAAGGCCGTATACACACGGCATGAATAAAAATTTCTTTAAAGCACATAGAATTCTGTTAATAGCAATATAACATATTTATATTTAGCTGTCGTATTTGATAAAAGGCTATATCTGGCTTTCTCATGTAATCTAAAAGCTAGTGATGTAATGCTACACACCTCTGCATTACAACACAAGCACATATCTATTAACACGTGGTTGCTTTTAAACATTGTGAATTGTTATTTTATTGAGTCAACAAATAGATTCGGTATATTTTAGTTCTGTTAGAATGCTAATGACACAGCTTTAAAACAAACTTATTCGTTTTGGTCATAGCGATAAAGCTGAATTACACTATGTTACGTGGTTCTATATTATAAGGTTCTATATTATCATTATATTATAATTGTACACAAAGACAACAAAACATATAATTAAATTATACGCTATTGTACCTAAGTTGGTCTATTAGTAAATAAAGATAGTATGTGTTGAAGCTCTACAAATATAAACCTAGTTTCATGCTAAATTCAAATATACTTTCGGTGAATAATCTTTGCTGTCAATCAAGTAGCAAATATCTTCAGGTATAATTGAATATATAGGGTTTGGCGTTTTCTGACATGTCAGAGACAAGCATCTGTTCAAACTCTCAGGCTGCAACAGCTAGAAACTTGCATATCTTCCTAGTCGAGTGAGTTTTCTATTGTTTCTTGTATTACATGTATAGGTTAAGGTGGGCCATTTGTTGAGATTACCATAGACATCGCAATGCCCATAGAAAACTTAGGTGTCTTTAAGGTTAACTGACATTATTATGAGTTACATTTATTTAAGGCAATATAAACATCCTGTTTCATGTTTTAGATGTTGTTTTTATAATGGCAAAGCAAAATCATGTTGCGGGTTTAACACTAAAAAAATAAAAGCCTTGCATTGTGATAATGAAGTATTTTTGCAAGACAAACCTATGGATTTCTATGTCACTCCCAACCATCAGCCAATGTAAGAAAAAAACACATTTTTAATAACTGTGACGTTAGTCCACCCGTCTAGTCAACAGTTTATAGTTATCCAGCATAGCAAATAATGATAGCATGAGTCTGAAGCAGATTTTAAAAATACTGAGAAATTTCAATATATTATTACATGGAATATATAGGTAAACCAATGGGTTGAACCTACATATTAAAACAGTTTATTCCTTCAAAAGCTAGGAAAATAAAATATTTCTCTGCAGAAATTTTCTAATCTCAAAAGCAATCTGTTAAAAACCTATTAATCTATGACCTGCTTTGCCAAAAAATAATTTTACCTAGACAACTGTTTCACTAATAAATTCTAAAAATAAAAGACACTGTAATAATTGCAAAGCATGGTAAATGTTTCAGGTTAATATTTTGCAGAGTGCAGTCTTTCTGGCCATTTTCACACCATGGAAGGGTTGATAAAACTTTTTATTTGGTCAAATTACGCAAATCCTTTTCAAACCCTAATCCGTAATGTTATCTGCCAATTTAAATATGATTATCTTGTGGGCTGTGAGTTAACCTTCAACAAACTAATTGGACTTTATTAGCATTATAAATATATAGACTGAAAGTTGAGTGTAATGAGCGAGTTGAACAGTTCACCTTTTATGTAAATAATTTCAGCTGTTAAAAGACTTTTGTATTTCGCAACTACCTCTTTGTCTGGACAGAGGTCTGTTAGATGCTTAGTTCAGCATACTAGGCAACAGCAATAGTAGTTAATGACCAACTCTTTTGTTTATAAATAGTTCCGTCTACAAGTCTGGTGCTTTTTGTCAGTTGGCATTGGGAATATTGGACAAATATTTGTTATTAAAGAGGAACTTTTACAAAATTACCGAATATTTTATTAAAAAGTATTGGTATTTCTCTACAATTCGTGATTCTGTTTGATGTTTGAAATGATGTGTTTGTCAGAACTTGTCAAGAAAAAGTCAACAAAATATGTAGCGTCTAAAACATGCATAGTGAACAAAATCGCGATATAGCGTTCGTAAATGCAAAAAAAACTGACAAACTAGAGACGAGTAGTGCTGCAACTGAAACACAATAGCCGATATCACTTATAGCAATGATAAAAGCTAGTAATGACATTTTACATGGTTTGTATCAGAGCATTTTAAATGTGACAAAATTGACCAATTGGTAAAACATTCTAGCAAAAACAAAAAAATACGAACACTTTTTCATAGTCTACTAAAATCTTGCATAAGTTCCTCATTAAATACATAAACATTTTTTATACATTTGAGGAATGAATTGCATAAGTTTGGGTGAGGGCATCATAGTAAACAAGAGTTGCCCCTCATGCTGTCTTAAACGAGTTCAGTTTGGGGTTACTTTGGCCTCCCAGAATTAGAAAACTGTGATTGAGATTGAAGTCTTCACATCCCTTTCTCAGTCTTTGCACAATGGCTATCATTGATAGAATAGTCGAAAGGGTGGTTGGTGACTGCAGCAAGTTTGACTGGGGTATGCTATTTTTTTGTATATTTCACTGAAAAAAATCTATTTCAATGGTTTCACACATAATTGTATGTATCTCTATAATGGCAGTCACAACTTTCACTTTCCATGTTTTCTTATTGCTTTGCTATTTGAATTTTTTAGTGCTTTACTTAGTCATTCTGTTTTCAAGATTCGTCTCTCCATGATTATCTAGTGGGCTGCTTATTACATTGTCATAGGTAACTTGTGATTACAAATTTTTCTGAGTTCAGCGATTTCAATTTAACACAGTTGCTTGGTTAACAAGATTTACAAGTGGATCTGCCACTCTCTCAATCTGATGCATGTATTTCTAAAATCCAGCTCTTATTTGTTTTTAATCTAGGCTTCTTTGAATTTCACCATAACAGTTGATATAGCATTAAAGCTTTGGCACCCCCCCCCTCGCCCCCCCTCTCCCCGCCGCTTATTTTATTATGTAGTTGAAACACTCTACATCAACTATATTTGCATTAAGGCTAAGCAGGTATTCGCACTGCTAATCTCAATAAATGCACTTTAACACAGTTTGTTAGGTCTCCAGAGTTTAGGGTAGAGTAGCCACACCCCTGATATATGAGCTGCAAGTGTATGAGCTTCTCTATAGTGTTTTAGAAAGATTGGTTACCAAGCTTTGGTTACATTAAAATGTTTTGCTATGATTTGTTGTCACTACCCTAAGTAATCAGCTTTCTCTGTGAAAGCTAATCAAATGAGCTTAGAAAAAACTATCTACATGGTATATAAGGAGAAGACTTACTGTTCATGTGGAATGTTTGATTAGTAACCCTACTGGTCAGCACCCTTTGTCAGAGGCTTTGGCTCTATTAACAGCCAGGCTTCCATCATCGTATTCTGCTTTCTTCGCATATATGAGCTAGGACACATTAACCTTCACCGGCTAGACAGTGTAGGGGCCAAGCAGCCGCGCCGTCATTCCTAACCGAATGCTAGCGTTGGTACCTACACTAGACAGCCACCATTGCTATATCATAGACTAGTCCTTGTAAAACTGTTTGGCTAGTCTGTGTTATATCTGTGGTGAGCTCTGTCTTCTCTCCTTTTCTTAGCACCAACTCCAGCACCCTCAGAACTGCAGAAGTAACCTTGTTTATTTCTCGTTGGATCTTAGGAAAATTGGCTTTACTAATTTGTTGTTTATGTTCTATTTGATGTTTCAAATTTCATGCTTATTAATTTGAGCTAACATGATACCAGGATGCAGAACAACTAAATTGTACATTAAAAAACCCAGGAATAGCAAGGAAACAATCGTGACCGATTATATGAAACAGACGATGGATGTGTATAATGTATGTTAATGAATATATGTCAGTAAACCTTGACCATTGCAGGTTACTAGATACTCTTTGATAGTAATCTTACTTAAACAACTTAACACATAGTTTCACTATACATGTACTTTACTTTTGTTGGATTGTTGATGACGCAGCATTGAAGTTGACTTATTCATTTCGGCTGTAGTCATAAAGCTGGATAACCTTATGTTACACTTTTCTATTCTCCTACTAAATAAAACACGTAGAAAGTTGTTGGACCACATCAACTGTCTTATGTATTGAACAGTTTCATCTCGTGTCGTGTGTATCTATTGCCAAGGATCGACAGCAGAAGAATGTGTCTTACAAGAGGAGCACCTTCAGTTCCACATTATTTACGCAATGTATCCCTCATCCAGACGTCATACCCTAACAAAGTTGAGAACGCTTTAAAGTGTGTTGGGAATGAGCCCTGTTTGACTTTTTGGTTTAAACTTTGATGCTTTCATATTTGACCTCAATATTGTTTCTTTGACTATTTTGAGCTTTCATCAAACCGGATATTACCCAAAGTCTGTTGGCTTTGAGATATTTTTTTGTATTGGAGTTAAAGAAAGCTACACAGACTGATTTATTGAGTCGTAAGAGTTGTTAGATAGAATTTAGCGGCTACAGACCAATGCTTCCACAAAACTTCTTCAAATATAGCTGATTATAATGTAGCAAAGATAAGGCCGGGTATATTTTGACAATTTCTGTGAAACTTTTATTTGAGTGCCATTTTTATTTAGAGCCACCTCTATTAGTTTGTCACTTTCTGATAAAAGATTTTTAAACTTCCCAAATAGGCCCTTTAACTTGCCACAGGCAATCTGAGCTTTAGATTTATATGTAGTTTGCATATTTACCTGTGCCTACTGGTAAATACATGCACTCATGACCGTGTTCTGATAACTTAAACACTCTGATAACTGGAACAGTTTTGCTTAGTTATGTGGAGTTCGAGTTACCCGTGTTTTACTGTGATTAATAACTGTACTCGGCTAATATGTTTATATCAAAGTAGCTTCCTGTTTAACTTGATCTGTAATTAGACATATTTGAAAACAGCTCAGCAAAAATTCTGAGGCAATAACGTCCCTTCCTCAAGGGAGACTACAAAATATAGGTGAAAATATTATCACTTCATCCGTAAACAGGGTTGAATTTATTTTTTTTAATTTTTATTGAGTTTGTCGAAAAATATAGCTTCACCCTTTAGGTTGTTTTAAGTTTTTTATATCATAGTTTTTGATACATAATGGTAACCAAAAAATTATAGTAGGGTTATTAATTCCGGTAAATTTAAGGTGAAGTGTGAGCGTTGCAAAGCTATTCTGAACACCGAGGTGCATTTAGGACTGACAACAAGTCCATCAGAATCAAACTGCAGCCTCTGTAACTACACTATGAATTAAATGATCAGCTCCCACCCTAAATTTCTCTTTTTACCAGGATTTCTGCAGCACTACCGACTAATCAAGAAGTCAGAGACATTGTCATCAAAGGGCTCCTGGTAGCAATTGATCTTGATGTTGTGCTGTTTTTGGCCGAGTCTTGAGGTGCACTATGAGACTGGAGGTTTAAAGGCTTTGTTTATGCATGAAAAGGCAAACAGAGATAAGCTTATTTAAGAGGTAAAATAAACATGGCGCTAGAAAACATACAAATGGTCTTGAGGATTGCAACAAAGCTGGGTCCTTCGCCGATGCCTTACAAAACAGAAACAACTGCTGTTCTTTTGTCAGTAAACATTGAATGTTGCAGGTCTATCCTTCAATAGTTATTTGGCTCAAATGACTTAACACATCGACTCGGTATATTTTAGTTCTGTTGGAATGCTAAGGACACAGCTTTGAAACTAACTTGTTCGTTTTGGTCAGAGCAAAAAAACTGAATTACACTCACTATGTTACGCGTTTTTAATATCTTAGTCAATAAACTACATAGAAAATCATTCGAACACGTCAACTGTCTCGTCTAATGAATAGTTTAATGCCTTGTCATGTGTATCTGTTGTCAGGCCTCGAGATTAAAAAAATGTTTTTCACGGGAGGAGCAACCCTGGTCCATATTATTTAGAAGCCTGCCATGAGCCTCTCTTCTGGACGTCATACCCTAGCAAAATTGAGAAGTCTTTATATTGTGGTAAGAAAACTGCCTGTTTACTTTTTTGGTTCAGAGTTGAATGTCTTTATACTTGTCATTGATATTGTTTTTCCATCTGTTTTAGCATTCATCAAACTGGATATTATCCAAATTTTGCTGGCATTTCAAAAATTTTATATTGGAGTTAAGGGAAGCTACACATACTAATTTATTGAGTCATAAGTGTTTCTCAATAGGCATCGTGATGTTGCCTTAGCGGCTACAGTTAAATGTATTCACAAAGATTTTTGAAATCTAGTTGAATGTATTGTAGTAATGGTATTTTGGATATAATTTTCCTAATACTATAAAACTTCTATTCTAGTGCCAAATTTGTATGAATGCCGCCTTTAATAGAAAGTCACTTTAGGAAATGAGTTAGAAATACAGCCCCACCCTTTAATTAAACGCCACCTCTATTCTATCATCACTTTGACATTCTTTGATCTGTATAAAACCCATAAGGAAATGAGGTCAGTAGAGAAGTGTCTAAGAATGGTACTAATAACAATATTTTGTTGTTTCTGTAAAGTCCGCCATGTTTCACTGATCATGTACATGGGAAAATCAATAGTCAAATCATCAAAACTTCACTCTGATTTGACGTACCAAAGTCTATATCTCATCCCACGTTTTTAGACTAGTCAATAATGTGGTTCCCAACTTTAGCAGAAGACTTTATGGCCTTTTGACGAAAAATGCTAAGCAAATAAAAAGTAGCAATAGGAAAAATGCTGACGCGAAGGCATTTATGTCGCTCCTTCAGAGAAGACTATAAAATATAATATAGGTGACATTAACAGCACTGCTTTAGGTTATTTATATCATTTATCAGTTGACATTACATCTATTGATGTATCTATGTTCATTTATTATAGCAGACATATATTGACACAACTAAACATGTTTATCTCTCTCTGAACAACCATCATCTGTAGTACTGAGTGTCCATGAGAGACTGGTTTGTTGAATAAAAAAATTGCTGTAAAATGTTTCGGATTGCTATGAATGTTTAAGGTCAATACGGGTAGAGCTGTTTTACTTGTATAATGCCGGCAGTATTGTAGTTTACTAACTAAATTTGTTGTATGTTTACTTGTAATTTCAGGTAGAGTGAATAGTTTTTTGCCAGGGCTGCTGAGGAAAATTGAACAAGCACTCGGATGCATGCAGAAAATTATTTAATGATAACCCAGAAGTTGTTATGATGTCACCTATGAAAGTCTACATTGTGACAGCACAAAGCTCTGCCACCTATGGTGAAAAATCTATTAAGGTCAGTCCCTCATCTAATCAGGTGTTTCATTGTTATTGAGCTTAGTGTTTCATCCAATCAATTTTTTAACAGTATTGATATTATTCTTACACCCAATAATGTGTTCACCTGTTTTTGACGTCAATCTCTCATCCAATCAAATGATTAACTATTATTGATGCAATTCCCCCATCTAATCAAATGTTCAATTGTTATGGATGTCAGTTTCCAATTCAATCGGATGTTTAACAATGGTTGATGTCCTTTTCGTAACCAATGACATAGTATTTAATACATATAGTATGAAGAGATTTTTGTACATATACATGCCTATCAGTGTATGCGGGTCTGCATTGTTTAACATTATTTTGTCCTTTTCACTTTTTTGTGGTGTGTTTTGACTTTCCAAGTCTGTTGAACAGATAATTTACATGCCACCACACACTTTCTAGATAAGACCTTATACACACAGCATGACTTAAAATTTCTTTAAAACACATAATATTCTGTGAATAGCAATACAACATATTTATCTTTAGCTGTCATATTTGATATAAAGCTATATCTGGCGTTCTCGTGTTATCTAAAAGCTAGTGGTGTGACACTACACACCTATGCATTACAACACATGCACATACATCTATTATCACATGGCTGCTTTTAAACATTGTGAATTGTTATTTTATCATAAGGGCTCTTTTGTTGGCTTTAATTGTATAAAAAGACAACAAAACATATAATTAAATCCCAAGACATTGTACCTGAGTTGGTCTATTAGTAAAGATAGACAGTATGTGTTGAAGCTCTACAAATATAAACCTAGTTTCATGCTCAATTCAAATATACGTTGGTTGAATAATCTTTGCTGTCAATCAAGTAGAAAATATCTTCATATATAATTGAATATGTAGGGTTTGGTGTTTTCTAACATGTCAGAGACAAGCACCTGTTTCAACTCTCAGCCTGCAACAGCTAAAAACTTACATATCTTCCTAGTCGAGTGAGTATTCTATAGTTTCTTGTATTACATGTATAAGTAAGGTGGGCTATTTGTTGAGACTACCATAGACATTGCAATGCCCATAGAAAACTTAGGTGTCTTTAAGGTTAACTGACATTATTATGAGTTACATTTATTTAAGGCAATATAATCATCCTATTTCATGTTTTAGATATTATTTCTATGATTGCAGAACGAAATCCTGTTGTGGGTTTAACGCTAAAAAATAAAAGCCTTGAATTGTGATAATGAAGTTTTTTTTGCAAGACAAACCTATGGATTCCTATGTCACTCCCAACCATCAGCCAATATAAGAAAAAAAACACATTTTTAACAATTGTGATGTTAACCCATCCGTCTAGTCACCATGTTATAGTTATCCAGCATAGCATCCAGTCATTTTGTAAAAAGACCAAGCCATAGCCATTAAATGAAGATGAAATGATTCGTCTTCAAAAAATGTTTCGGAATACAAGCGTTATTTTATATTTCAGTATGAAACCATTTTATTTTTTAAATTAGTTAAACCTTAATTAATACTTAATTAAACCTAATCTGTTGTTGCCTGCCTATGAGATGAATTACTGGCTAAATTTATGATATTTGTCAGTTGCCTAGTACATTTTAAAGTTACTATTGACTGAATCGATGAGTCAGATGAAATGACTAGACAATTTTTGGTGCTGTTTTTTTCAAAGAATATAGATTTTTTTTGGTCCCAGGCTTCAAATGTGACTCTTTTCCATGTATGCTAGACATCAGCCATAGATTGGGTAAATAATATAACTATCAAACAAATTCAAAGCAAACCTTGAGAAACTTCGTCAAAGATTTGATTTTGCAATGAGTCATAAAACTGCACACAAATTTATATTCTTAATTTACCTTATCAAAACACCAAATGTTAGCCAATGAGTAAAGGTGAAAGGATTTGTTTTTACAAAAATGTTTCGAAGTTCAGCTGTTATATCACATTTCGATGGAAAGCAATTTTATTTCTCTAATCCCACTTTTTTATATACTGAGTGTCACAATTACTTATTGATTTGATGCAAAGCTTTTTCTAAACACCAGCAACCATAATCTATGGTGAATCATTTTATTTTGGAAACTTAGTAAAGCTACTCAATCTCAGTACATAGATCATACAGATATAGTGGATATCTCTTATTACTTGACTGACAGAATACGGAGTAAGACTACTTGCACCTTAACATTCAGATACTGCAGATTGCACCTCATTAATGCAGCACACTTGAAAAACTCTCTAAATATATACATTTCATACCCGCTGTTATGATAAGTTTTCAGCCACCTCTATTTTAATTTTCTTTGTTTTGAGTAATTCCCTGCCTTTTGTATACTGCAAGATCTACGTGCTCAAGATAGGGACGATAGGAGCTGTCGTATTTTATCAAATAAACTTGCATAAACTGTAACACCTGTTGACTTACTTCTCATGCAATATCCATTTACTTTTACTTTCATACGCTTTGAATTTTGTCTCCAGAGTTACTTTCTTTCTGCGGTTTATCCAGAGAACTGAGCTTTGAGATAGGATTGATTTATTGGCGAAATCTCTAATTGTCTCTTCAAATAACAAACACAAACAATGAGTCAACTCAAGGTATAAAATATTTAGCTGAAATTTCCCATGTATATTCTGTGTGGAATAGTCTGGCTACTCACTTACAACTGTTGTAAGCGGAATGAGTTATACTTTGTTTACAGCAGTTTTATGTTAACTCTGTTTTTGTATGAAAAATGCTAATAACTTTTTTTAAATATTTGGATTGACTGTGATGCTTTTGCTAAAATACTATTATTTCTAGTTTCTTTGTCAAAAAATTTAGAAGCTATTGTTTTTAGGTGTAAGAAAACTCCATTTTACACAACTCCCATTATTTGTTTACAGGTAGCCATCAAAATCTTTACTTAATCAAACATTAGTTTGGAACAATAATCTTGACTTCTTGTACAGGTTGATTGGCTAATAGTTGGTTTACAAAAAAGCTACCAACAAAGCTTTCTACTAATAAGAGATAAACTCTACTACATGACATAAAGTTCGAACATAAAAGTAGATATTGATAGTAGATGCTGTTACATTTCGCCCAAGTAGCATATGTGGGTTGTTCATTAAAGGTTTCCTTGGACCATGTAAATTTATGCTTAACTAAAATATTTCTATCTCTAAATTGTGATAATTCAATGTAGACCAATTACAGCATTACACTAGTCATTATACTATCACTACATTCACTACGGTGATAACATCTAGTAGACCTTACACTTCAGTGTGAACAGCCACAGGCTAGAGAAACACCAGAAAAGTTAATTGAAAACACCTTAGAAAAAGTACCGCTCCTGTGATATTTGAAGAAAGTTTAAACTTTATTAGGCTCCTAATAGGAAATTATGAGACATCTCAATACGAGTTGGACTCATGAGAAATCCTTAATAGCAATAGTGTATATATACAAACAAATCTTAATGTTTGTTAGTTTGGTGCTCTGTCATTCTGATGCTCTATTATAGCCATGATATCAAAGGAGTGTAAAAAGAAAACATTTTGCACTGGAATTAAATTCACACATTGCTTTTTAAAGGAACTCACCAATACAGTATGCAACAACCTCACCATGAACATAAAATAACATGTACATTGTGACAATTATGTAGCAGATATACCAAAAGAGATATATCAACAACACAACTTGCGGAGGTACCAACTCCTTTTTTACTTGGGCGAGTACTGGATAAGGTAGTGTCATTTCAGCATATCCTAGCACTGATATCCTGCAAGTAGTTTTATGTGTGTGTCAAAAATCTAGCTGCCGGAGGAAATAAATGTGACTATATCTAGGTAAAGCCACCTTATGCACTTTTGTGCAGGTGTGCAGCATAAAAAACTGAAACAGGAGTACAAGAGAATATCAATGGTGAAGATGATGACTAAGAACTCAACATTTTGATCAAATAGTTAGCACGCACAAAATTTTGAAGTAGTTTTTTAAGACTTTATATTAATATTACTTTTACAGCGCTGGCAGCTTTTTTACGCTTTTGGTAATTTGATAATTAGTTATAAGAATAGCTTGATTAGCTATTAATATAACTAATTGCCAAATTTTATAAAAGATAGGTAGAATTACATGCTAGAGTTATATAACTTATATAGTATATATTAAATTATATACAAACAAGCAAATGTTGTTACCGTATGATATAAGTATGCACTAGATCAACATCTCTGTGAGTAGTGGTTATACGACTGTTACAGGGGTAAACAACCCCACTTTCTAGGAGACTCGTGGTTTTCTGCTAACATAATATGTTCAATTCAGTTGGTAATGTGTGGTAGAGGAAATGGTAAGTTTTATGACAATGAATGAACTTGAAAACTTTCAAACAAGGTTGGACAACTATTCTTGAGTTGTTATCCTCAACATCATTCTAATGTTGCCTTCAGTACAAATTAGGGGTCTCAATCGAATAACTTATGTTTTACTACATTTGTTGTAGAAGTCAAAATGTGCAAAGACAAATTGAAAAAGTATTTACTCATAACGTACTCATAATCTACTCATAATTTACTATAATGTAAACCCAAAGATTAATTAGGCCTTCAGGTTTTTTACGAGTTGTCAGCCGTCTAAAAATAAAAAGTTTATGGTTCAGATTAGACAATTTACTACAACTGATAATTTTATGCATTTCATACAAATGGTTCTTTTCAAAATCTGTCAAATTATATTTCACCTTCTGTCTTCCTTTTCCCTTGTTTCAGCCGAGCTTCTAAATGCTGCAACTGTTCAGACCGTAGTTTAGTTCCCTCTTCACTCTTTAGTTCACGGTTTTAATTTTACATTTTATTACGCAGATCTTAACTACCAACAATTTATTTTACAAAACCTTATATAACTAACATGAATAGTAAAATTGTTTAAAGCGTGCACTGCTTCTGTTTTAGCAAAATAGTGTATTCATTATTAAGCTATAAGCTTGAATAGAAAGCTATGTCTAGCTTCGTTATATTTTTTCATTGATAAGATAAAGCAGCTCCGCATATTTAAAAAATATATATTTAATATGTATATAACATAAAGAGATATGTGTACATGCATGCCTATCGGTGAACGTGTGTTTGTATGTTTCAACAGTATTTTGGCCTTTTTGCCTTTTGTGTTGTGTTTTGACTTTCCAAATATGGTGAGAAGATAGTTTACATGCTGCCACACACTTTCTAGATAAGGCGTTATTCGCTAATCATGGCTTGATAACTCCTATAAAACAGAGAGTATTTTGTTATAGCAATATAACACGTTCATGTTTAGCCGCCATATTTGCTACAAGGCCATATCTGACTTTTTAATGTTAGCTAAAAGTTAGTGATGCAACACTACACATTTATGCATTACAACGCGTGAACATATCTAATGTCACATGGCTGCTTTTGAAAATTTGGAAATGTTATTTTATCGCAAGCGCTCGCTCAGTGGCTTTAATGGTACTAAAAGACAGCAAAACATAATATACTTAAATCACAAACTATTTTACCTTTGTTGGTCTATTAGTAAGTATAGATAGTGTGTGTTGAAGGTCCACAGATATAAACCTAATTTCATGCTCAACTCCAGGATACTTCGGGTCACTAATATTTGTTGTCAATCAAAGAGCAAACACATTAAAGTGTGGTTGAACATGTTTGTTTTAATGTTTTCTGACACGTCACAAATAAGCACCTGTTCCAGCTCTCAGACTGCAACAGATACAAATATACATACCTTCCTAGTCGAGTGACTATTCTATAGTTTTCTGTATTACATAATTATAGTTAAAGGTGCGTCATCAGTTGACATTACCATAGACATAGCAATGTCTTTAGTCTACATATCTAAGCATCATGTATTTTTAAAGTTAACCAACATTGTTATGAATTACAATTATTTATGGCAATATGATAATCCTACAACTTGTATTTCATGTTTTTGCGATATTCTTTCACGATAGCAAAAGCAAACCTGTCAGAGGTTTGTTGTTCAACAATGCAAGCCTCAAATTGTGATAATTAAGTTTTATTTTGCACAACAGACCAATTGATTCTATGTCACTCTCGACAATCAGCCAATGTGGGAAACAAACACATTTTTCAGCAACCATGAGCTATTCCACCCGTGTAGTCGCCACATTATGGTTATCCAACATAGCAAAGAATGATAGCACGAATCTGAAGCAAATTCAAAGAATACTGACCCTTTGCAATATATTATTACAGGGACTGTATAGGTAAACCAATGGGTTGAGCATACGCATTAGAAAAATTTTTCTTTTTTCACAAAAATTGGAAAATAATGTTTCTCTGCAAAAATTGGCTATTCTCACAAGTAATCTGTTAAAAACCTATTAATTCATGATCAGCTTTGCTAAATAAGACATTTGTCTTGACAACTGTTTTGTTGCATAGTTAAAAAAATAGAAGACACTATAACCTTTTCCGAGCGTCAGAGATGTTTCAGGTTAATATTTTGCTGACTGCACTACTTCTGACCATTTTTGCGGTGTGAAAAGGTTGATAAAGCTTTGCATTTGGTCGAATTACGCTAACACTTTTCAAACCTCAATCTGTAATGTTATCTGTTTATTTTAATACGATTATGTTGTACTCTGTCAGTTAACCTTCAATAACATATTTGGACATTATTAGCAATAGAATTATATAGACTGAGGGTTGAGTGTGATGAGCAATTTGAACAGTTAACTTTTTATGTTAATAATTTCAGTTGTTATGAGTCTTATGTATTTTGCCACAATATATCTGTGTGGCCCTAGGTCTGTTAATTGCAAAATCCAGCATACTAGGTAACAGCAATAGTAGTTGATGACCAAATCTTTTGTTTATAAATAGTCCAGTCTACAAGTACTGTGCTTTTTATCAAGTGGGATGAGAAATAGTAGACAAATCTTTGTTATTTACATGTAGATGAACTTTCACACAATTTTAGTACATTTTATCAAAAACTATCAGTATTTTTCTATCAATCGTGATTGTCTTTGATGTTTAAAGTAATATGTTTTTCAGAGTGTGTCAAAAAAGTTGACAAAATATGACAGTGTCTGAAACCAGCAGATTGAACAAAGTTGTGATATGGTGTCCGTAAATGTAAAAATCTGACTTACTAGAAGCGAATAGTGCTGTAACTTGAACACAATATCCAATACCACCTATAGCAACGATAGCAGTTAACGATGACATTTCACATGGTTTTTATCTGAGCATTTTTAATGTAAAAAAAATAACAGAATGTTAAAACATCCTAGCAGTAATAAAAAATACCAAACCTTTCTCATAGTCTACTAAAATTATCTGTATGTTCATATTTAAAGTTTTTTTATACATTCGGGGAATGCCATTGCAAAAGCCTGGACAAAAGCATCATAGTAAACAAGAGTTGCCCCTAATATTGTCCTAAGCGAATTCAGTTTAGTGTTAACTTGGCCTCCCAGAGTTGTAAAACTGTGATTGAGATTGAAGTCTTCAGACTCCTTTCTCACTCCCTTTACAACAGCTATCATTGTTAAAATAAAGAGTGAATGGTGACTGCAGCAACTGTTATTGGGGTCGGTTAATTTTTATATATGGGTGTTTCCAGAGAACTCGCCTACAAAGTGTGATATAAAGGTCAAATTCTCAAATCACCCCTACTCTAGAATTTGCATTCTTTTTAGGAAGCCCAACTCTTCAAATTTTGTAAACATAACAGTTTTTTGCTGTGTCGTTGGGAAATTTTGCAGTATGTCGGTGTTCCTACAACAGGTCAGGGAAAGGTTGCCGAGGTAACAGGGACACTATATCACACCTTCTTATCAAACAAAAAGACACAAGCTTAATCATCTTTCACTTGCTTTAATACTTGGCTAATAAGGTTACAATGCCGTAAGAACAGTTAAATATGGAATGCAAACAATAATTATACTTTACATAAAAAATTGCCTGTCTTACTATACATACAGGTTGCCAATGTAACAGAGACACAAAAAGACCAATTTTCTTGTTGCACTGGTAATATTGTCAAATGATAACACTATTTCACTAATTTGAAGTAATGTTACTTCCAACATAAAATAACAGTGATCATACATATTGATATCTTTTGATTGCAGTGATTTAGGTTAGTTGTCCATAATACCAGTTGCTGATGTAACAAGGACACCAAGTGATGCGGTGTCGTTGTTACTGTACAATGATACCACCGGCACAGTGAAATCAACTTTGCAGATGACAAGGAAACGTATTTGCAAAAAAATAAGGCTTTCTTTGAATATATTATCTTACATTTCAGATCCCAATGCTTTCATGTCACACTTTTTGCAAAAAAACTGTCGCAGACGCCACATAATGTTGTTTTTTATATCAATAAGTGTTGGTCGCTAAAAGTCGTAGTTTGTGTCAATTGAGGTTTGAATTGCTGCTATCTAAGTAAACACTGATCTATTATGATACTGTTTTACTTGGTAATAAATTCAATGTGAAATATTTGGTTTGTTTAATCATACACCTGTGGGCTTATTCCTGTGGAAAGGTCCACATTTCACTGAATAAATCTATTTCGATGCTCGCACACAAACATGTAGGTATCTCTATAATGGCAGTCACCACTTTCATTTTCCATGTTTTCTTCTCGCCTTGCCATTTAAGTATTTTATTGCCTTACTGTACATCTTCAAGATCAATCTTTCAATGACTATCTAGTGGGTTGCTTATCACATTGTCATACATAGCTTGTGATTAGAAGATTTGCTGAGTTCAGCAATTTCAATTTAACCCTGTCTCTCAGTTAATCAGATTTTCCAGTAGATCACCCACTCTCTCAATCTGAAGCTTGTATTTCTAAAATCCAGTCCTTAATGGATTCAACCATAGCATTTGATAGAGCGATATTGCTTTGGCACCTCCACATCATTTATTGTGTTGGTTGCAATGGTATACGTCAACTATACATGTATTTGCATTAAAGCTAAGCAGGTATTCACATTGCTAATCTCGATAGGTGCACTTTACCACAGTTTGTTGGGTCTTCAGAGTTGCGGGAGGAGTAGCTGCGCCCCTGATCTATAGGTTTCAGCTGTATGATCTCCTCTATATTGTTTTAAATAGAGTACATACTAAGCTTTGGTTCCTTTGGAATGTTTTGTACTAATTTTTTGCCACTACCTTAATTAATCAGCTTTCCCTGGAAGCTGATTAACCAAATGAGCTTTGCAAAAAAGCTATCTACGTGGTATATAAGGATGAGCCTGACCGCTAAGATTGTATGTTTGATTGGTAACCCTACTGGTCAGCACCCTTTGTCAGAGGCTTAGGCTCTATTATCAGCCTGGCTTCTCTCATCGTATTCTGCATTCTTCGCAAATATGGACTACAAGAAACCATTTAAATAGCATATATGGATTTGGTGCTCCTATCTAGGAGACCACTAACCTTTCTTTACCGGCTAGACAGTGTGGGGGCCAAGCAACCGCGCCGTCATTCATAACTGAATGCTAGCGATGGTACCCACACTAGACGGCCACCATTGCTATAGCATGGACTAGCCTTTGCATAACTATATGGCTTAGTCTGAGTTATAGCTGTGGTGAGCTCTGTCTTCTTATGTCGGCACCAATTCTAGCATCCTCGGAACTGCATAAGTATTTTCATGTATATCTCGGTGGTAATGACAAAAGTTGGCTTTACTTACTTGTTGTTTATGTTCTAGTTCATGTGTCAAACTTTGTATTATTTGAAAATAGCTGACCAGTTACATTCATTGCTTTCACAAAGAGTGCTTGCAGCCTTGCCAACTTTAAAAGTTCCTTGACTGGTGATACTTAATATATGTAGCAAACAATAAATATATTTTAGATATAAAATATATTTTAGTTGGTCAATGTTTTTTGTTTTTCATTGATATGATTTTAGTTGGTTAACAGAGTATCTTGTAGCAACATGGTTATGCAAAACTTGACAATTTCAAGACTGCAGATTACAAACCATGACTCTCACTAGACAGAGTCATTAACAAAAGCTAACATGAAAAAAGATTCGAAATGGATACTTGCAAAAAGCTAAGCAATAGTGAGGAAACATTTGTGACTGAATATATAAAACAAACAATGCCTATTGAATTCATGGATATGAATACATGCCAGTAAACATCGAAGGTTGCAGGTCAGTATGTATATATCTTTCAATATTTATTTGGCTTAAACAATTTAACACAAATATTTGATATATTTTAGTTTTGTTGGAATGTTGATGACACGGCTTTGAAGTAAAACTATTCGTTTTGGTTATTTATGCTTAACTAAAATATTTACATCTTTACATTGTGATAAAACAATATAGACTAATCATATAATTACACTAATCATTATACATGTAGTACTATTATTACATTCATTACCATTTATTTATACCATAATAATGGTATAAATAAAGCTTAAAGTATAAAAAGTTCTAGCTACAAAGATCAGCTAAAAAGATCAGCTAAAAAAGTTCAGCTACAGTAATCTTTAAAAGAAGTTTGAAAAATCTCAGGCTCTTTGATAAGGAATTATCAGGCACCTTATATGCATTTATAGGAATTATATGCACTGGAGTCATGAGAAATCCTTAATAATAATTGTTTATTTATGCAAATAAATCTTAACCTTTGTTAGTTTGTCGGCCTGTTGTTCCAATGTCCTCTTATAGCCATAATGTTAGAGAAATGAGAAAAACTTTGCACTGAAATTAAATTTATACATTCCTCTTTGAAGGCAGGCACTCACCATTACACTAACCAACAACCTCACCATAAACGTAAAAGTACATGTGCATCATGCCAATTATGTAGCAGATATTCACAAAAAAGCAGCAACACAACTTGCCGATGGACCTTTTCCTTTTTTACATGGGTGAATACTAGATTGGGAAGTGTCATATCAGCATTGGTGCCCAGTTAAAAATTCAACATTTCGAGCAAATATTTAGAGCCCAGAATATTTTAAAGTAGTGTTTGTGAGACTGGATATTAACATGACTACGATTAATCATTATGTTCACAGTGTTTGCAGCTTTTTTAAATGTTCTATGATTCATCAGTGTCAGGTTATAAAACATAATTATAGAACTATATTTTTGTGAAATAAAATTAAAGTGATTTGATTATCAATATGCATATCTCACTACATCTCAACTGCATATGTAGTTTACAAAGATTTTAATGTAGACCTAGAGAATAACTAAGAGTTCAGGTTGTTACGAGGTGTCAGCCCTCTAAAAATTAAACAGTTTAATGTTCAAATTAGACCATTTAATACCATCTACTATATAAACGGCAATCGTTGTCTGTCTATCCGCCTTATAGAGCGGTCTTTCCTTTTATCGTCATACGAATTTTGGTCGTACGAAACGAACTGAATTAATATGTGTAGTAACGGTAAATAAATTATAGAGCGATCTTTCTTTTTCCATTCGGTCGAACGAAGCCAACCGAATTAATATGAGTACTAATTATCGTAATTTCGTAATATGGACTATTAGCCGCTACTTTTCTCTGACGATTTGAGCAAAACGGCTTATATAAAGGTGTGGCGATTCTGTTGTTTTTCTTTCACCGCTCGAGCGCATTAACCGAAATCCCCGGTTAGCACGCTTTTTAAACGGCAAATTTTCTGCCGTGTTCAAAAGCACCTTTCCTGAGTTCTGCGGCCTATACAAAGGTGTCTATACAGCTATACAAATGTACTATTCATTAAATAAAATAAATTAACGAGTAGTTATTTACATGCAATTAATATTTACTGCCAACGTGTACCGAGAAGGTCACGTAAACGTTTGTTTCATTGAGCCACTGGAAAAACGCGTTTCTCACCTACTAAATTTCCACATCAAAAAGGTAAGTGTTTCTTATACGATGTTGTATTGTCTATGAATTGCCACATCTCCACTACTTAATAACGTTGGATTTGCCGCTGTTCATGATAGTGGGTCATGTTCATTTCCTTCAGCAGCCGAGTTACTAATTTTTTCCAGCTACGAGTAGGCCTACTGTAACTTACTATTACAAAACTTTCACGAGTACTCCGAGGGTTGCGATACGCTATTGTGAAAATAAAGAGAGCAGCTGCTATCGACTTACTGTCACCCTGCATCAGCCATGACCAGCTATACGTCGCCTGCTCAAAAGTAGGCACACGCCGAAAACTGTTTCTTCATACGCCCGACAGAAAAACCCAAAATGTTGTCTATCCGCATGTGTTGCGTTGAACTAAGGGAGAGAGAGAGAAAGGGAGGGAGAGAGAGAGAGAGAGAGAGAGGGAGAGGGAGAGCGAGGAGGAGAGGGGGGAGAGAGAGAGAGGGAGAGAAGGGGAGAGAGAGGGAGAGCGAGGGGAAGAGGGGGGGAGAGAGGGAGAGGGAGAAGAGGGAGGGAGAGGGAGAGAGGGAGGGAGAGAGGGGAAAGAGGGAGAGAAGGAGAGAGAGAGGGAGAGCGAGGAGGAGAGGGGGGGGAGAGAGAGAGGGAGAGAAAGAGGGAGGGATAGAGAGAGGGGAGAGAGAGAGGGAGAGAAGGGAAGAGAGAGGGAGAGCGAGGATGAGAGGGGGAGAGAAAGAGGGAGAGGGGGAAGAGGGAGGGAGAAAGAGGGGAGAGACGGAGAGAGGGAGAGAGGGGAAAGAGGGAGGGAGAGAGAGAGGGAGGGAGAGGAGGGGAGAGCGAGGAGGAGAAGGGGGAGAGGGGGGACAGAGAGAGGGAGAGGGGGAAGAGGGAGGGAGAGAGAGAGGGGAGAGAGGGGGAGAGAGGGGAGAGACGGAGAGAGGGAGAGAGGGGAAAGAGGGAGAGAAGGAGAGAGAGAGGGAGAGCGAGGAGGAGAGGGGGGGAGAGAGAGGGAGAGAAAGAGGGACAGAGAGGGGGGAGAGAGAGAGGGGAGAGATGGAGAGAGGGGAAAGAGGGAGAGAAGGAGAGAGAGAGGGAGAGCGAGGAGGAGAGAGGGAGAGAAAGAGGGAGAAGAGGGAGGGAGGGAGAGAGAGAGAGGGGAGAGAGGGAGAGGGGAGAGACGAAGAGAGGGGGAGAGGGAGAGAGAGGAAAGAGGGAGAGAGGGAGAGATGGAGAGAGGGAGATGTAACTGCAGATTTGGAGTTGTTTTACGGTATAAAAGCCAACTCTCAATAAACCTTATGCTGCCCGTGAATCTGCTCCTGTAGACGGGTAATGCAGCTAGTAGCTTATAATTTTATGCAATTCATACAGTTGCTCTTTTTAAAATCTGTCAAAACTTATCTCAACATTTGCCTTCCTTTCTTTTGTTTCAGTTAAGCTTCAGAATGTAGCAACGTTTCAGACTTTGGTTTAGTTTACCCTTTTGTAAATTTAACAGTTTGTAAGTGATGCAGATAATAAATCGGTACTAACTCTTGCAGATTTGCATCTATACGCATATTTTAGCTAGCAAGATCCAATTTGTGTCATTATTCATATTTTGTTTCAACTTTACAATTTATTGAACAGAACTTAACAACCATAATTTATCCTCCAAAAAAATTTATACACACAACATGAATCAAAATATTGTTTAAAGAGTAATATATGTTTGTAATTAGCAAAATAGTGTATTTATCCTTAAGCTATTAGCTTTAAAAGAATTCTATGTCTAACTTAATTATCCTTTTGGCTGACAAGGTAAATCAGTTCGAGCTCTTTTAAAATAATACATATTATATACACAATGTGGAGGGATATTTGTACACACATGCCTATGAGTGTATGTGTGCCTATACTTTTTAACAGTATCTGGTACTTTTCACCATGTGTGTTGTGTTTTGACTTTCCTAAATTGGTGAACAGACAATGTTCATACTGCCACACATTGCTTAGAAAAGCCCTTTGATACACAAGATGACTACCAGATATTTTTTTAAAACAAGGAAAATTTTATTATGACTAATATACCCCGCTTATCTTTTAGCTGTCAATTTTGCTAACAAGCTATATCTGGCTTTTTCATGTTAGCTACAAAGCTATAGTGATGTGACCCTACACATCTATGAATTGCAACGCTTGCACATATATACCATCCCTTGGCTGCCTTTACGCGTTGCGAGTTGAAATTTTATTATAAGAACTGGTTCAGTGGCTTTAATTTTGCAAGAAGACATAAAAAGACATAGAGTTTAATCACACTCAATTGCGCCTTGGTTGGTCTATTAGCAATTTAGATAGATAGTATGTGTTGAAGTTCTACAAGTCCAAACTTAGTTTCATAATTCTTATCATACATGCGTACATGTGTACATGCATGCCTCCATGTACACATGTACGCATGCATGCATGTGGGTGTATGTGTGTCAGTGTCGCCTAACAGTATTTTGTCCTTTTTGCCATGTGTGTTGTATTTTGATTTTCTAAATCTGTTGAAAAAATATTGTGAATACTGCAACACATTTCAAGGATAAGGCCTTACATACACAACATGACTTAGAAAACGTAATTTAAGGACACAATATTTTGTATACATAGTATTTTAACAATACCATTATAGCTCGTACATCCTTTAGCTTTCATTTTTGCTAGAAAGCTATATCTGGCTTTCTCATGTCAGCTACAAGCTAGGAATGCAACACTACTTATCTATCATGCATTGCAGCATATGTACTTATTATCAAATGGTTGCTTTTGGATATTTTGAATTGTTACTTTGATTGTAAAAACTGGTTCTGTGGTTTTAGTTTTACAAAAAGACAAAAATACATATAATTAAATCACAAGCTACCATACCTAGGTTGGGATATTAGTGTGTATAAATAGTATGTGTTGAAACTCTACAAATATAAACTTGGTTTTATGTTCAATTTCAGGACACTTTGGGTCACTAATTTTAGCTGTCAATCAAGTAACAAACACAGTAAGTTATGATTGAACTAGTACAGTGTATGTTCTGGCGTTGTATAACATGTCATTGACAATTACTTGCTCCAACAGTTGGGCTGCAACAGCTAGAACTTATATACCTTCCTGATTGAGTGACTATTTTTAGTTTCATATAACGCATGTATTGTTAGAGGTGGGTCATTACTTGACATTGCCATAGACATAGCAATGCTCATAACGAATATAACAACATAACAACATATAACATTAAGTTTTTCCAAGGTTAACTGACGTTGTTACAAATTATATTTAATTATGACAATATAATCATTACATTTCATCTTTGAACAAAGATTTCTCAAAACAGAAAAGTCAAAACCTATCGGGAGTTTGACGCTAAAAAATGCAAGCTTCAAACTGTGATGAAAAAGTCATTTTTTTGCAAGAAAGATCTATGGATTCCTATGTCACTACCAATAATGTGTCAATGTGAGACAAGAGCACATTTTTAGGAACCGTCAGATATTTCCTCCCATCTAGTCACCATGTTATGGTTATCCAGCATAGCAAAGAATGATAGCATGATGTTGAAGCAGATTTTACAAATACTGTCAATTTGTAAAATATTATTACAAGGAGTATAAACAAGTGAACCAATGGGTTGTACGTACATATTGTGAAGCATGCTAATATAGATTTAATCCTTAACAAAAATTAAAAAATAAAGTTTTGCATGCTGAATAAGTATGCAATAAGTAATGTGTCAACAATTATTCCACTACTTTTACGCATTCTTTCTTTAAAACTGAAGAATGCTATTGCAAAAAATGGGCGAGGGTATCATAGTAAACAAGTATTGCCCCTGATGCTGACCTAAACAAATTCAGTTTGGTGTTAACTTGGCCGCCCAGAGTTGTAAAACTGGGATTGAGATTGAAGTCTTCACACTACATTATTAGTCTTTTTACAACGACTATAAGTGTTACAATAGTTGAAATAGAGGTTGGTGACTGCAAAGACTTTTACCTTGGTCTGTTAATTTTCTATAATTCACTGAATAGATCTAGTTCAATGGTTTCACACATACATTGATGTATCTCTATAGCAGTCATCACTTTCACTTTCTATATTTTTCTTTTGCAATGCTAATGGCGTTTCTTTGTGCCTTACTATCCATTTTCAAGATTCATTTTTCAATAACTATCTATTGGGCTGCTTGTCACATTCTCATTGTTAACTCTTGATTAAAGGTTTTGCTAAGTTTAGCAATTTAAATTTAACAAATTTTCTCAGTCAAAGAGATTTACAGGTGAATCAGCAAATTTCTCAACATAAAGCTTGTATTTCTAAAATCTAGCCACTATTGATTCTTACAATAACAGTTGATGAAGAACAAAAGTTCTAGCCCTTCCGCATTGTTCATTGTGTGGTTGAAACACTCTACATCGACTACATTTGAATTTAAGCTAAGCAGGTATTCCAATTGCTAATCTTAATAAATGCAACTTATCACAGTTTGTTAGGTCTTTAGAGTTGCGGGTGGAGTAGCCACGCCCCTGATTTATAGGTTGCAGCTGTATGATCTCCACTATATTGTTTTAAATAGAGTAGATACTAAGCTTTGGTTCCTTTGGAATGTTTTACTATGATTGGTTGTCACTACCCTAATTAATCAGCCTTCCCTGAAAGTTAAGAAAGTGAGCTTTGCAAAAAAGCTATCTACATGGTATATAAGGATGAGGGTTACCGCTTAGATGGTATGTTTGATTAGTAACCCTACTAGTCAGCACCCTTTGTCAGAGGTTTTGGCTCTGGTAACAGCCTGGCTTCCGGCATCGCATTCTGCATTCTTCGCAAATATGTACTGCAAGGAGCCATTTAATTAGCATACGTGAATTTGGTGCTCCTACAGTATCTAGGAGACCGCAAACCTTTCTTCACCGGATAGACAGTGTGGGGCCAGGCAGCCGCGCCGTCATTCATCACTGAATCGTAGCAATGGTACCCACACTATACGGCACTCATTGCTATAGCATGGACTAGCCTTTGCATAACTGTAGGGCTTAGTCTGAGTTAAATCTGTGATGAGCTCGGTCCTTTCTTTTCAGTCCAAATCTAGCATCCTCGGAACTGGGGGAGTATGTTTATCTATTTCTCACTGAGTTTTACTAAAACTGGCTTTACTAATCTGTTCTTTATGTTCTAGTTAATTTCTCAAATTCTTTATTATTTGAAAATATCTGACAAGTTACATTAGAAGTTTTTACAAAGAATATTTGCAGCCTTGCCAACTTTGAGGTTCTTCGACTGGTGATACTTCTGGTTGATACCAATTGGTTGTTTTTGTTCTAGTTCATGTTTCAAATTTTGTTGGATTTAGATTTATTTGATCAGCTGCGTTCTATGTTTTCATTAAGCATGTGTTAACCTTGCAAATTTTAGAGTTTCTTGACTACTACTACTACTGAGTTTCTTGTTACTAAGTTCAAGAGGTTGTGCCAGGGAAAGATTATCATGTAAATACTCGCTCATATATAGCTTAAAAACCTCTTTACTGCCATGGTGATACTCTTTCTGGAATTTCTATTAAAGACTATGAGGGCAAGGGGTATCAGAATGTATGCGATACACTTCTTTGCACAAGCACCGAAAGAACCAATTATCAATGCAAGACAGCCACGCATCATTTTTTGAGACCAAAACGTGGTGGTCTGGTCTAGGCTGGTGAGAAATGAGCCAGCTGCTTCTGATGGTATCAAAACAACCCCTGTTTAGCTTAGATATATTGCACCATCATCCTTAAGTTATTAGGTTGTCTCGAACTGAAAGTTGCAAAATTGTTTTGTTAGAGTGAAGCTCATAGTAATGTCATTTATGTCATTTAAATTGTTACACCGTTATTTATACCTTGCATTGAATTAACTAAGCTGTATAAACAATGTCAAATACTAAATCAAAATATTTTTATTTTTATCGGTAATTTGCATTGAAGACACATTATTGAAATGTTTGCTTGGCAATATGTAGTTCAGCATTTGAGGTAGTGCTCAACGTACGTATGTTGCAACTTACTGTAAAATGCCTATGTATTAGATAAATGGAAATGTAACATAATTTAATAGTTTTGTTATTTTGTACCTTGTTTTTAATTATATCTTACTCTTTGGTGTCGACTCTCAAAACTCCTATGTTTTATATGATGGAATTTCCACCTTAAATTAATTAGTAAACAAAATTAATTTTTGATTAAATCTGTAAGTTTAATCAAGTCTCACCTTTTGTGTTTAAATTCTCTGTCAAGGTGATGCTGTGTAATGTTCACTGTATTTGCATGTGGTACCTTTGTGATCAACTTTATTTCCCATCCCGATAAAACAGTGTGTGGTTTCATTGATAAAAACTCTGTGGCTGAACTGCATGTTTCCGCTACCACATTTGTGTTCTAATAGTTGTACCCTAACACGCTTAGATGTATTGTATTGTTTGTACTACAGGTTCCTAACACTATAGAGAGATATATTAATATCAACCAGTCTGTCCAGGTACATTAACTCTTATGTTGACATTGCTTGAAGGTAACCTTTATTATATGTTTTAGAGCTGTTCTATATCAACCAGTCAGCATGGGGCTGTTATAGAGCTGTTGTTTAAAAAGCTGTTTATAAAGTAATCGATGATACAATTATACTTCTGCTGAGCAGTCTTTTACTTTAACAGAAATTAAGGGCACTAAAATTGGAGGACAGGTTGGTAGTCACGCCTTTAAATGATGCAGCTAGATATGATCATGAAAAAGCTCTGTCTAATCTCCTGGCTAGTGTAACTCCACAACAACAACAAGAGCTGCTACAAATCACAAACACAAACAAGAAGTCCATTCAGACACCAGACAATTACCTGAAAATTTTCATGTTTATTCTGTGTGGAATGCGTTGGCTGTTTATTTAGGATTCTTACAAGCAGCGTGGGTTGAACTTTATTCTGACAATTTTATGTTTACTCTGTTTTCCTTGAAAAATGCTAAAAAATCTTTTTTAAATACTTACATTGATTTTAATGCTTATGCTGGAAGATTATTTCTGGTTTTTTTCCAGTGATTTTATAAGCTTTATTTTTAGGTGTAGAATACATCTATTTCACACAGCGCCAAACTTTAGTATTACATGGAGCCATACAAATAGTTTTTTTATTTGAATGATAGTTTGGAGCAATAAGGGTGACTTCTTGTAAAGTATGATTGGCTAATAATTGGATTAGGCAAAAGCTACCAATAAAGCTTTCTACTAATCCAAGATCAACTTTACTTCAAGACATCAAGTTCTGAGATAAAGTTAGATATTGATAGCGGATGAGGTTGCATTGGATTATAAAAACATATCGAAACTGTCTACTAAATATTCTCTCGTACCACCTGAATTTATGCTTAACTAAAATATTTACATCTCTACATTGTGACAAAACAATATAGACTAATCATAGAATTCACTAATCACTATACTATTATTACACTCACTACCGTGATAATGGCAGGTGAACCTCACACTATAATGTGAAAGACCACAGGCTAGATAAGCGCCAGAAAAATCTATTGAAGATTAACAAGAAAAAGTTCTAGCTACAAAGATCAGCTAAAAAGATCAGCTAAAAAAGTTCAGCTACAGTAATCTTTAAAAGAAGTTTGAAAAATCTCAGGCTCTTTGATAAGGAATTATCAGGCATCTTAATATGCGCTGGACTCATGAGAAATCCTTAATATTAATTGTTCATTTTTACAAATAAATCTTAATATTTGTTAGTTGGTTGCCCTGTTGTCCCAATGTCCTCTTATATCCATAATGTTGGAGAAATGAGAAAAAACTTTGCACTGACATTAAATTTATGCATTCCTTTTTGGAGGCAGGCACTCACCATTACACTAACCAACAACCTCATCATAAACGTAAAATAACATGTGCATCGTTCCAATTATGTAGCAGATATTCACAAAGAAGCAGCAACGCAACTTGCCGATGGAACTTTTCTTTTTTTACATGGGCGAATGCTAAATAAGCCAGTGTCATATCAGTCCTGTTGCACAGCCCGATATTATGCAAGTAGTTTTATGCGAGTGTTGAAAAGCTCGCTGCCGAGGGAACCAATGTGCCTATATCAAGGCAAAGCTGTCTGGTGCACCTTTGCACATGTGTGCACTTCACAAAGTTGAAACAGAAGTGAGAGAGCATGGCAATGGTGGAAATGATTATTAAAAACTCAAAAGTTCGAACAAATAGAATGCGCAATATTTTCAAGGTGTTTTGTAAGAATGGATATTAGCATCATTGCTATTAATCATTAAATTCACAGTGTTGGTAGATTTATTTTAATTTTCTATGATGCATGAGTGTCAGGTTATGGAGCATAATTATAGAGTTTTCTTTTTTATAAAATAAATTTAAAGCTACTTTATTATCAATATGTGTATGATTAATTTAACTAATCACTTAGAATTACTTTTTTTAGTGTTGTCTGCAGTGAAAATAAAGAGTCTCAATTGACTAATTCTGTTTCAACATTTGTTTGTAGATGTCAGAATGTGCAAACACAAACAAAAAAGTGTTTACCCATCTACTCCTTTAAGTTTAACTGCTCATTTCTCTTTGTGCTGTTATATTTACTGTGATGGTAAGACTACTAAAGCTATTTGACTAAATACCATCAATGCTGTTAAAGTAATAATCAGTCAAGGTCAAGTGGGATTATATTCTACAGTACAATCGTCACTCACTTCTGTACTTGCAAGAATCATTAGTTTGTTTTAAAAAAAGAAAATTGGCATCTTCATGTATATTTAATGATGGGACAAAATATTATTGTTCATTGTAAAACAATGAACAATTTTTTTTGCATCAAAAGATCAGTGTTTGTCCATTTGTGTTATGCAAAGTGCTTGGTCTCTGTGAAATCTTAGTTACATACTAAAAGTGTTACCAAAGAAGATTCCTTCACATGAAAATCTCAGAAAATCAGAATCATAGGCAACCCGCTACCAGTACCACACTAGAGCTTTTTCTTGTTTTATAGGATGATTCTTCATATATTGATTACTCATGATGATTTCCTACATGACACAGCGCTGTCGAGCATGATTTTCTTTACAATGTATGCAGAGTCCTTACAACATTTTGTCTGCATATCTCCCCACATCTCAACTGTATAAGTAGTTTAAAAATACATTAATGAACACCAGAGGCTGAGTAAACTTTACAGTTTTTTATGAGGTGTCAGCCCTCTAAAAATAAAATTGTATTGTTCAAATTATACAATTTACTACAACTTTTAGTTTTGTGCTATTCATACAGTTGCTCTTTTCAAAATCTGTTGAAACTTATTTCAACTCTTACCTTTCTTTCTCCTGTTTCAGTTGAGCTTCCAAATGTAATATAGCAACTGTTCAGACTGTAGTTTAGTTTACTTTTTTCATAAATTTACCAGATTGTGGGTGATGCACATGATAAAATGGTTTTAAATCTTGTAGAAATGCAGCTATATGCATATCCTAACTAGAATGATCCAACTTGTGTCATTATTCATATTATGTTTTGAACTTCACAATTTATTGTACAGAACTTAACCACCATACATTTCCTCCATAAAACCTTATATACACAGCATGAATAGAAGGTATGTTTAAAAAGTAATATACTTTTGTAATTAGCAAAAAAACATACATGTATTTAACCTTGAGCAATTAGCTTTTTAAGGAAGTTATGTCTTACTTAATTATCTTTTTTGGCCGATATGGTAAATCAGTCTCAATTCTTTTCGGTAATGTATATGAAATGTACGCAGTATGGAGGAATCGGTGTACATGCATGCCTATGAAGGTACGTGTGTCCTTAATGCTTTATAGTATGCTGTCCTTTTTACCATGTGTGTATTTTGACTTTGTAAATCTGTTTAACAGGCAATGTACATACTGCAATACAATTCCCAGATAAGGCCGTGATACACAATATAACTGAATGATTTATTTCTAAAACCCAGAAAACTTTTTTAATACAAGTATAACAAAATCATCTTGCATCTGTTTTTTTGCTAAAAAGCTATCTCTGGTTTTCTTATCTTAGCTGAAAAGCAAGTAATGTGACACTTATGGAGTGCCATTTGTAAAATTTTGTGATATTCACACTATAAAAACATTTTCAGTATATCAGTTTACATGTTTAATATGTGAAGATTCAAGTTTAGTATGCTAACTTACATATTTAGTATGCCAATTTACATGTTTAGTATTTGAAGATTCGTGTTTAGTATGTCAGTTCACATGTTTTATATGGCAAGGTTCATGTTTAGTATGCTAATTTACATGTTTAGTATGTGAAGATTGTTGTTTAGTATGTCAAAATTCATGTTTGGTATGCTAACTTTAATGTTTTGTATTGCGAAACGCGCATGTTCGCTGTTCCGTTGCGATCCTGTTTGATATGCCAATACACATGTTTGTTATTCAACTTTTATTTTATATGCGATCTCCTTTTTATTACATTTCGATGAAATGCTCCTAAGTCAATCGCGCCCTTTTTTACACGTAGCCCGCGGCCCATCGCTAAATAGTTGGCAAACTTGGAGAATTTCGATCGATGACCCTGGAGAGCGAAGACACTATAGCGAGATTTCCTCACCGCGTGCATCCGAAGCTAGCTTTGCCACATTCGTTCGTTTAATAGAAAATTATTTCAAATTCAAGTTACTTGGACTTTGAAAAAAGGTAAGTCAAGATTCTATTAAGACTCAACTTTCTATATCTGATTTTCTTTACATCAGCAAGTGAGTATTGTAGGTTGCTGTTCTGTTTTGTAGTAACAACGACGTGGATTTCTTCATCGACCTTTTTATTTCTAATATATTGAGGAAGTTATCCGTCGACTTACTGGGTTACGACTACTGACTACTTACGCTAAATAGTTTGCCAACTATTTAGCGATGGGCCGCGGGCTACGTGTAAAAAGGGCGCGATTGACTTAGGAGCATTTCTTCGAAATGTAATAAAAAGGAGATCGCATATAAAATAAAAGTTGAATAACAAACATGTGTATTGGCATATCAAACAGGATCGCAACAGAATAGCGAACATGCGCGTTTCGCAATACAAAACATTAAAGTTAGCATACCAAACATGAATTTTGACATACTAAACAACAATTTTCACATACTAAACATGTAAATTAGCAAACTAAACATGAACCTTGCCATATAAAACATGTGAACTGACATACTAAACACGAATCTTCAAATACTAAACATGTAAGTTGGCATACTAAATATGTAAGTTAGCATACTAAACATGAATCTTCACATATTAAACATGTAAACTGATATACTAAAAATGTTTTTATAGTGTGAATATCACAAAATTTTACAAATGGCACTCCATAGACACTACACATCTATGCATTGCAACACATGACAATATATATTATCCCATGGCTGCCTTTGAGCATTGCGAACTGATATTTTACTGTAAAAACTTGTTCAGTGGCTTTATTTTTCTAAAAGAAAACTTAAAAAAACATACAGTTTAATTACATCCTGTTGCGCCTTGGTTGGTCTGTTAGTAAATTTAGATATATGCGTTGAATTTATTCAAGTATAAACTTAGTTTCATAATTCTTATCATACAAGTTTACATGAAAACACGTCGGTGTATGTGTGTCATTATTGCCTAACAGTATCTTGTCCTGTTCACCATGTGGGTGGTGTTTTGATTGTCTAATTCTGTTGAACATATAGTGTACATACTATTACACATTTTATGGATAAGGCCTTACATATGCATCATGACTAATAACTTAAATAAAGAACAAAGTATTTTTGTAATATCAATATGACAGGTTCATCCTTTAGCTTTCATCTTTGCTAGAAGGCTATATCTAGCTTTCTTATGTTAGTTAAAAGCTAAGGATCTGAAACTACACATCCATGCATTGTAACCCATGCACATACTCATTATCACATGGCTGTTTTTGGACAGTGTGAATTGTTATTTTATTGTAAGGGCTTATTCTGTGTTTCCAATTAGGCAAAATAGCAAATTATGGTTTTAAATCACAGCCTAATGTACCTAGGTTGGCTTATTAAAAAGTATAAACAGTGTGTGTTGAAGCTTTACAAATATAAACCTAGTTTCATGCTCAATTCCAGGATAATTTGGGTGACCAATATTTGTTGACAATCCAGTAGCAATTACTTTCAGGCATGATTAGCATCTATATTGTATGCTTTGGCATTTTCTAACATGTCATTGACAAGTACTTGTTCCAACCCTCGGGCTCCTACAGCGAGAAACTTATATACCTACCTGGTCGAGTGGCTATTCGAAACTTTTTTGTATAACATGTATAGTTAAAGGTGGGTCATCCGTTGACTTTACCATAAACATAGCAATGCCCATAGAAAAACATTAAGCTATTCAAGCATCATATGTCTCTTTAAGGTTAAATGACGTTATTATGAATTACAGTTATTTATGGCAATATAATACTCCCATTTTATGTTTTAGCAATGATTTTTTTTTATAGCAAAACACAAAACTGTTGCGGGTTTAAGGCTAAAAAATGCCAGCCTCGAATTGTGATAATGAAGTCTTTTTAGCAAACCAGAACTATGGATTCCTATATTACTGCCGAAAATCAGTCAATGTGAGACAAAGGAACATTTTTAGCAACCGTGATGTACTTCCACCCATCTAGTCACCATGTTATGGTTATCCAACATAAGAAAAAATGATAGCATGAGTTTGAAGCAGATTCTATAAATACTGAAAAATTGCAATATATTTTTACAAGGACTATATAAGTAAAGCGACAGGTTGAACATACGTATTGTGGAACACCCTGGCAAAATTTTCTTCCCTCCAAAAAAATGGAAAAATAAAATATTTCTTTTGAAAATTTTGCTATTCCTACGAATAATCATTTAGAAAGCCATTAATTTATTACCCGCTTTGCTAAATAAGATTTTTTTTAGTCAACTATACTATTACTACTAAGTTCAAAAAATGAAAGACACTATAGTAACTACAAATCATGTCAGATGTGTCAGGTGAACAATTTCGCTGACTTCAATCTTCCTGGCCATTTTCACACCATGAAAATATTGATTTATTTATTTGTATTTGATAAATTGCTTTAATACTTTTCAAACCTCAATCTGTAATGTTATCTGCTGCTTTTAATATGAATATATTGTATGATGTATGTTAACCTTTGAGAACTTAATTGGACGTTATTAGCATTAGAATTATATAGAATAAAAGTTGAGTGTGATGAGCAATTTGAAGAGTTAATTTTTATGTTAATAATTTTAGTTGTTAAAAGACTTGTGTATTTCGCCACTTTTTTGTCTGGCAAAAGGTCTGTTAGTTGCTTAATACTAGGTAACAACAGAAGTAATTGATGACCGATCCTTTTGTTTATAAGAGGTAACACCTACAAGTTTGGTGCAGTTTATCAGTTGGCATAAAAAATATTAAACAAACCTTTGTTAATAAAAATGAACTTTTATCAAACTTTAGTAGATTTTATCCAAAGTTATTGGTATTTTTCTATCATTTGTGAATATTTTTGGCATTTGAAAAGATTTGTTTGCCAGAATGTGACAAGAGAAAATCGACAAAATATGATAGTGTATGAAACCCACAGATTGAACAAAATCACGAAATGGCATGTGTAATTGTAAAGAAATGGATGTACTAGAGACGAGTAGCGCTGCAACTTGAACACGACAGCCAATATCGACTATAGCAGCAATAGCAGCTAGTGATGACATTTTACATGGTTTATATCTCAGCATTTTTAATGTGAAAAAATTGACAGAATGGTAAAACACTTTGACAATGATAAATAAATACCAACACATTTTCATAGTCTAATAAAGTCTTGTGCGATCTCATTTTTAAATGCATAAACACTTTTTATACATTTGAGGAATCCAATTGCAAAACCTTGGACAAGGGTATCATAGTAAACAAGAGTTGCCCCTGATGTTTTTTTAAATGAGTTCAGTTTGGTGTTAACTTTGCCTCGCAGAGTTGGAAAACTGTAATTGAGATGGAAGTTTTCAGTCTCCTTTCTCAGTCTTTTTACTAAGCTTTTGTTCCTTTGAATGTTTGGCTATGATTGGTCGTCACTACCATGATGAATCAGCTTTCCGTGAAAGCTAATCAAATAAGCTTAGCAAAAAAGCTATCTACCTGGTATATAAGGAGGGGGTCATACCGCTGGGTTGGTATGTTCGATTAGTAACCCTACTGGTCAGCACCCTTTGTCAGAGGCTTTGGCTCTATTAACAGTCGGGCTTCTGTCATCGTATTCTGCATTATCGTGTGTTAGTACTACAAGGAACCATTTAAATAGCATACTTAATTTTAGTGCTCCTATCTAGGAGACCACAAACCTTTCTTCACCGGCTAGACAGTGTGGGGGCCAAGCAGCCGCGCCGTCATTCTTAACTGAATGCTAGCGGTGGAACCCACACTAAACGGCCACCACTGCTATAGCATAGACGAGGCTTTGCATAACTATATGGCTTAGTCTGAGTTATATCTGTGGTGAGCTCTGTTTTATCTTCACAGCACCAACTCTAGCATCATCGGAACTGCGCAAGTGTTTTTATCTATATTTCAGTGGGTGTGACATAGGTTGGCTTTACTTACTTCTTTATGTTCTAGGTCATGTGTCCAATTTTGTATTATTTGAAAACAGCCGACCAGTTACATTAGGTTTTTTCACAAAGAATGCTTGCATCTTATCTAACTTTGGAGTTTCTTGACTGGTGATACTTATATATGTAGCAAACCGTTAGTATATTTTAAATCTTCTTAGTTTGTAACTGTTTAGTTTGTCATTAATATGATTGTAGTGTGTTGAGAGAATATCTTGTAGCACACGCTGGCAATGATACACTTGATAATGGTATGAATGCAGACTAAGAAAACATGAGTCTCACTAGACAAGGTCATTAACTAGAGCTAACATAGGGCAAAGATTCTGAGCACCTACATTTTTAAAAACTGAGCAAATGCCAGAAACGGATTGTCTGAATATATGAAACAATGCATATTTAATGTATGGATGAGAATACATGTCAGTAAACATTGAATTTTGTAGGTCGGTATATATCTTTTGATAGTTATCTGGCTCAAACGTCTCAACTCATACATTCCGTATATTTTAGTTCTGTTGGAATGCTGATGACGCAGCTTTGAAACAAAACTATTCGTTTTGGTCATAGCAACAAAATTGAATAACATTATGATACACTTCTCTATTATCCTAGTAAATAAACTACCTAGGAATTCATTTCGACCACATCGACTGTCTCATCTATTGAATAGTTTAATACTGTTTCATGCGTATCTAGTGCCAGCCCTCGCCATTAAATGAATGTGTCTCACACGAGGAGCAACCCCTCCCCCACATTATTTAAAAGCCTGCAATGTGCCCCTCTTCCACACGTCATACCCTAGCGAAGGAGAGAAGTCTTTAGACTGTGGTATGACGACTGCCTGTTTACCTTTTTGGTTCTGAGTAGAATGCCTTTTACACTTTGTAATAAGTACTTTTATCCTTGTATAGTGCAACAGCTAACTTGACACTAAGGCTGCTTGAATTCGAATGACACAACAATAGATATGACGTAACGAATGACATAACCACCAGGTAATAAACACCGAGACAGCATTCCATGAGACAGCAATACCTGTACACAGAACTTACTGACAGTATTACACGCAGTACACCAGAGTAAATGACATATGCTCATAAAATAATACATGCACGCACAGGTCACTATACATGTATACATATAGACTACACACTTGACATTGATAATGTTTCTCTGTCTGTCTTTAACTTTCCTCAAACTGAGTATTACCCAAATTTTGTAGGCAATTCGATAATTTTTATTAGAGTGAATGGAAGCTACACATACTGGTTTATCGAGTCATAAGTGTTTCTCACTAGGCATTGTGATGTTGCTTTAGCGGCTACAGGTCAATGACTTCACCAAGCTTTTTGAACTCTAGGTGAATGTAATCTAGTAATAGTAGTCTGGGTATACTTTTTGCCTCGTAATATGAAACCTCAATTTGAGTGCCAGATTTTTTTGAACGCCGCCTTTAATAGAAAGTCACTCTAGGAAACGGATTAGAAATACAGTGCCACCTTTTAATAAAGCGCCACTTTTATTCTATCATCACTTTGACATTCTTTGATCTGTACAAACCCATCATAAAAAGGTCAGTAGAAGAGTGTCTAAGAATGGTACTAATAACAATATTTTGTTGTTTCTGTAAAGTTTGCTATGGTTTCACTGATCAGGTACCTGTGATCAGGTACCTAAAAAGATCAAGAGTCAAATCATCAAAACTTCACTCAGCATGATTGATGTATTAAGGTCTAATAAAATATGATCCCTTGTTTTTTAGACTACTCAGTAATGTGGTTCCCAATCTTAGCTGTAGACTTTATTGCGTTTTGATGAAAAATTCAAAGCAAATAGGAAACAGCAATAGCAAAGATGCTGAGGTTGGGGCATTTATGTCGCTGCTTCAAAGAAGACTACAAAATATAGGTGACATTATAGCATCACTGTTTTAGGTTATTTATGTCATTTATTGATTGACATTACATCTATTGATGCATCTATGTTCATTTGTCATAGCTTACATCCATTCACATTACATATGTTGATGTATCTATAATCATGGCCCATAGCCTACCTTTATTCACGTTACATTTATTGATGAGTCTATGTTCACTGCTTATAGCAGAAATATATTTACGTATCTAGACATGTTTGTTGTTATGAATGTTTCAGGTCAATCATAGAGCTATTTTTACTTGTATAATACCTGCAGTATTGTACTTTCCCAACTCAATTTTTTTTCCGACTACTTTTCTCAATAGATTTGTTGTATATTTATTTGAAATTTCAGGTAGAGTGAATTGTCTTTTGCAGCGGCCACTGAGGAAAATTGAACAAGCACTTGGATGCATGTACATTTTGTACATGATTTTGTACATTTTGACAGCACAACGCCCTGCCACCTATGGTGAAAAATATATTAAGGTCACTCCCTCATCTAATCAGGTGTTTCATTGTTATTGAGCTTAGTGTTTCATCCAATCAATTGTTTAACAGTTATGGATTTCAGTCTTACCCCCAATAATGTGTTCACCTGTTTTTGACATCAATCTCTCATCCAATCAAATGTTCAACTATTATTGATGCCATTCCCCCATCTAATCACATGTTCAATTGTTATCGATGCCAGTCTTTGATCCAATCAGATGTTTAACAAATGTTGGATAGTTTTTCTGTCAATGATTTTAGAAGCTATTGTTTTTAGGTGTACGATACCTCTATTTTATACAACTCCCAATTTTAGTGTTACAGGCAGCAATAAAAAACAGTTTTTTGTTTGAATGATAGTTTGGAACAATAAGCATGACTTCTTGTGAAGTATGATTGGCTAATAATTGGTTTCGACAGGAGCTACCAAAAATGCTTTCTAACTAATTAGACATCAACTCTATTTCATGACACCAAATTCTGACATAAAAGTAGATATTGATAGTAGATGCTGTTACATGTCGCTCAAGTAACATATATGTGTTGTTCATTAAATTCATTAAATTAAATTCATTATTCTCATGCACCACCTACATTCACGCTTCAATAAAATATCTGCAACTCTGCATGGTGATAAATCAATGTAGACTAATCATTGAACTACACTAATCATTATACTATTATTCCATTCACTACTGTGATAATCACTATTGTGATAATAGTGTAATAGATGTGATAACGGCTGGTAGACTCTACACTATACTGTGAACTACAACAGGCTAGAGAAGCACCAGAAAAATCTATTGAAGATCAGCTAGAAAAAGTTCCGCTGCAGTAATCTTTAAAGGAAGTTTTAAAATCTTAGGCTTTTTGAAAGGGAATTACCAGGCATCTTAGTGCTGGATAACGATTCGAGTGCATTCAGTTTTTTGATAATTGTTCTCTCTCGGTTCATCGATTCAGAAGGAGAAGACAACTGCGTATAAACCGAATTTTACATCACGATTTGATTCAGTGTTTGCGCATGCCCACGCAGTAGTTTCCTAAGCAAATTTTCGTGAGAGCATCGATCGGTCAGCAAATGAGTTTAGAGTTTTTTTCATCCAAATTGCAGCAATAGTCTTGAACCTTGCCAAATAAACTCATGTGATGTTTTGTAGTTAAGAGACCTATATTTGTAATATCTTATCATGGTATTAATCTTCATTGATTGTATTGATTCTGAGTATACTGTAATTTTTTTATTTATATTTATTCAATTGTTTTTAAATTACGTAATCAATTTGATGTTGATTCATTAACTTTTAAAGAGGATAAAATTTTTCAAATTGTATTGGTTAATTAAGATTAATATAATTAAAATTTTCACCATTACTTAAACGTTGTTTTGCAAATATTAATTATTAGTTTACTATTTATTAATAAATACACAAATCTCGAATCGATGCGGTTCATAATGCCAATATGAGTAAACCGAAGAACAATTGAAGATTCGGCTTCATTCAGTTTTCAGGAGAAAACCACTCTGATATTGAATGCATAGTGCAGGTACAGTAGATATCAAACAGCTCTAAGACATCTTAATAAGAGCCGGACTCATGAGAACTCCTTCATAGTAATAGCTTATCTATACAAATAAATCTTAGCATTTGTAAGCTTGTCGCTTTATCATCCCAATGTCCTATTATAGCCATATTGTTACAGGAGTAAAAAAAACACTTCGCACTGAATGAAACTAAATTTACACATTCTTTTTTGCAGGTTGGCTCTCACAAATAAACTACACAACAACCCCGTCATAAACATGAAATAACATGTACATAATAACATGATGATATGAGCTGGACTCATGAGAAATCCTTAATAGCAATTATGTATCTATACAAATAAATCTTAATGTTTGTTAGTTTGGTGCTCTGTCATTCTGATGTTCTATTATTGCCATAGTGTCAGAGGAGTGAAAAAAGAAAACATTTTGCACTGGAATTAATTTCACACATTCCTTTTTAAAGGCACTCACAAACACACTAAGCAACAACCTCACCCTGAACATGAAAGAACATGTACATTGTGCCGATTATGTAGCAGATATACGAAAAGAGACAACAACACAACTTGCGGATGTATCATTTACTTTTTTACTTTGGCGAATAGTGGATAAGGAAGTGTCATATCAGCATTTTTATCTAGCACTGATATCCTGCAAGTAGTTTTATGTGGGTGTCAAAAATCCAGCTGCAGAGGGAACCAATGTGACTATATCTAGGCAAAGCCACCTTATGCACCTTTGCGCAGGTGTGCGTAATAAAAACACTGAAGCAGGAGTACAAGAGAATATCAATGGTGGAGATGATGACTGGTGAAGAAGAAGTGTTCACTAAAATGATCAAAGACAAATCAAAGAAGTGTTCACTAATATACTCCTATGAATTTACATGCTCATTTCTCTTTGTTCTGTTATAATGATTGTGACGGTGAGACTACTAAAGCTATTTTACTAAATATCATCAAAGCTGTTAAAGTAATAATTCGTCAAGATCAAGTGGGATTAGATTTTACAGTACAATGGTCATCCATTTATGTATGTGTAAAAATACTTAGTTATTTTCTATAAGAGAAAATATTTGGCATTTTCATGTATATTTAATAATGAGACAAGAATTGTTTTGTTTTTGGTTGTAAAAAATAAGTTAAAATTTTTTGCATAATAAGATCAGTGTTTGTCCATTTAACTATGCTAAGCGCTTTGTCTCTGCTAAGTTTTAGTTGGGCGCTAAGAAAGCTAGCAAGATTCCCTCGCATGAGAATTGCAAAGTGTCAGATTCATAAGCAAGCTGTCAGTACAATACTTACAGTAGGCTTCTTATCGCTTCATAGAGTAATTCTCTATACACCGATTCCTCATGATGATCTCTTGCCTTGCACAGAACTATCAAGCACACTCTCCTGTACAATGTGTGCAGAACATTACGTCATTTGGTCTGCATATCGCTCCACATCTCAGCTGTATATGTACTTTACACAGATTTTAATGTAAACTTTGCGATTAATCAAACTTTCAAGTTTTTTATGAGGTGTCGGCCTTCAAAAAATGAAAATATTTATTGTTCAAAGTAGACTATTTATTACAATAATTTATAATTTTATGCAATTCATAGAATTATTCTCTTCAGAATTTTTCAAAACCTATCTCAACCTTTGCCTTTCTTTCTTCTGTTTCAGTTGAGCTACTAAATGTAGCAACTTTTCAGACTGTAGTTTAGTTTAATTTTTTGTACATTTACCAGCTTGTAAATGATTCACATGATAAATTGGTTCTAACTCTTGTAGATGCGCATATATATGCTTATCCTAAGTAGCGGGATCCAAATTGTGTCACTATTTATATTGCGTTTTGAACTTAACAATTTATTGTAAAGAACTTAACCACCATACATTCCCTCCATGTAGCCTTATATACACAACATGAATAGAAGGTATGTTTAAAAAGTAATATACTTTTATAATTAGCAAAATAACATATTTATCCTTAAGCTATTAGCTTTAAAAGAAATCTATGTCTAATTTAATTATCTTTTTGGCTGACATGGTAAATCAGTTTCAATTCATTTCGATAATATATATAACACACACAGTGTGGAATAATATTTGTTCATGCAAGCCTATGAATGTAATTGTGTCTGTGTTGCTTAACAGTATCTTGTCCTTTTCACCATGTGTGTTGTATTTTGACTTTCTAAATCTGATGAACAGGCAATGTACATGCTGCGACACATTTCTTAGATAAGGCCCTTGATACACAAAATGACTGAAAGATTTATTGAAAAGCGCAGAATTTTTTTTTAATACTATTTTTAAAAAAATCATTTTTACCGGTCCCTTTTGCTAAAAAGCTGTATCTGGCTTTCTCCTGTTAGCTAAAAAGCAAATAATGTGACAATAAACATCTACGCATTGCAACACATGAACATATATATTATTCCATAGCTACCTTTTGAGCATTGCGAATTGAAGTTTTATTGTAAAACTCCTTCAGCGGCTTTAAATTAAAAAAAAAAAAACATAAAAAGACAGAGTTTAATTACAACCTGTTGCGCCTTGGTCGGTCTGTTAGTAAATTTAGATATTATGCATTGAAGTTGTTCAAGTATAAATTTAGTTTCATAATTCTTATCATACATGCGTACATGAAGACACGTGGGTGTATGTGTCTCATTATTGCCTAACAGTATCTTGTCCCTATTTGCCATGTGTGTTGTGCTTTGACTTAATAAATGTGTTGAACAAATGATGTACATACTGCCGCACAAATTATGGATAAAGCCCTACATACGAATCATGTCTAAAAACTATACTGAAGGACAGAGTATTTTGTTAATATCAATATGACAGGTTCATCTTTTAGCTTTCATCTTTGCTAGAAGGCTATATCTGGCTTTCTTATGTTAGCTAAAAGCCATGAGTCTGAAACTACACATTCATACATTGTAACCCATGCACGTACTCATTATCACATGGCTGTTTTTAAAAGCTGAATTGTTATATTATTGTAAGGGCTTGATTAGTGTTTCTAATTCTGCAAAATAGCAGATCATAAATTTAAATCACGCCCTAATGTACCTAGGTTAGCTTAATAAAAAGTATAAATAGTATGTGTTGAAGCTTTACAAATATAAACCTAGTTTCATGCTCAATTCAAAGATACTTTGGGTGACCAATATCTGTTGTCAATCCAGTAGCAAACACTTTCAGGCATGATTAGCATGTATATTTTATGCTTTGGCGTTCTCTAACATGTCATTGGCAAGTACTTGTTCCAATCATTGGGCTGCAACAGCAAAAAAATTATATACCTTCCTGGTCGAGTGGCTATTTGAAACTTACTTGTATTACATGTATAGTTAAAGATAGGTCATCCGTTGCCATTACCATAGACATAGCAATGCCCATAAAAACTTATCCAAGCATCATGTCTCTTCAACGTCAACTGACTTCATTATGAATTAAATTTATTTATTGCAATATAATCCTATTTTATGTTTTAGCGATGATTTTTTATGATAGCAACACATAAACCTGTAGCGGATCTAATGCTAGCAAATGCTAGCCTTGAATTGTGATAATGAAGTATTTTTTGCTAACCAGATCTATGGATTCCAATATTACTGCCGACAATCAGTCAATGTGAAACAAAAGAACATTTTTACCAACCGTGATGTACTTCCTCCCATCTAAACACCATGTTATGGTTATCCAACATAGCAAAGAATGATAGCATGAGTTTGAAGCAGATTCTATAAGTACTGACAAATTGCAATATACTATTACAGGGACTATATAAGTGATCCAATAGGTTGAACATACGTATTGTGGAGCACCGTGGCAAAAATTTTCTTCTCCACAAAAAATGGAAAAATAAAATATTTCTTTTCAAAATTTTGTTATTCAAACGAATAATCATTTAGAAAGCCATTCATTTATTACCTGCTTTGCTAAATAAAACTTTTATAGTCAATGATAACATTACTATTAAGTTCGAAAAGTGAAAGACACTAAAGTAATTAAAAATCATGCCAGATGTGTCAGGTTAACATTTTTGCTGACTTCAATTTTCCCGACCATTTTCACAACATGAAAATGTCGATTTATTTATAAGGAGAAGACGTACTGTTCATGTGGTATGTTTGATTAGTAACGCTACTGGTCAGCACCTTTTGTCAGATGCTTTGGCTCTATTAACAGCCTGGCTTCCGTCATCGTATTCTGCTTTTTTTGCATATATGAGCTAGGACACATTAACCTTCACCGGCTAGACAGTGTAGGAGCCAAGCAGCCGCGCCGTCATTCCTAACCGAATGCTAGCGTTGGTACCCGCACTAGACAGCCACCATTGCTATATCATAGACTAGCCATTGTATAACTGTTTGGCTAGTCTGTGTTATATCTGTGGTGAGCTCTGTCTTCTGTCCTCTTCTCAGCACCATATCCAGCACCCTCAGAACTGCAGAAGTAACTTTGTTTATTTATCGTTGGATCTTAGGAAAATCGGCTTTTCTAATTCGTTGTTTATGTTCTATTTGATGTTTCAAATTTCATGCTCATTATTTTGAGCTAACATGATACCAGGATGCAGAACAACTAAATTGTACTTTAAAAAACCAAGGAGTATGGAGGAAACAATTGTGACTGATTATATGAAACAAACGATGTATGTGTATAAAGAATATTAATGAATATATGTCAGTAAACCTTGACCATTGCAGGTTACTAGATACTCTTTGATAGTAATCTTACTTAAACAACTTAACACATAGTTTCACTATACATGTACATGTACTTTAGTTTTGTTGGATTGTTGATGACGCAGCATTAAAGTTGACTTATTCATTTTGGCTGTAGCCATAAAGCTGGCTAACATTATGTTACACTTTTCTATTCTCCTACTAAATAAAACACATAGAAAGTTGTTGGACCACATCAACTGTCTTATGTAGTAAACAGTTTCATTTCGTGTCATGTGTAACTACAGCCAGGGATCAACAGCAGAAGAGTGTCTTACAAGAGGAGCAACTTCAGTCCCACATTATTTACGCAATGTATCCCTCATTCAGACGTCATACCCTAACAAAGTTGAGAACGCTTCAAAGTGTGGTGGGAATGAGCCCTGTTTAACTTTTTGGTTTAAAGTTTGATGCTTTCATATTTGACCTCAATATTGTTTCTTTTTCTATTTTGAGCTTTCATCAAACCGGATACTACCCACAGTCTGTTGGTTTTGAGATATTTTTTTATATTGGAGTTAAAGAAAGCTACTGTACACAGACTGATTTATTGAGTCATAAGAGTTGTTAGATAGAAGTGGGGAAGTTGCTTTAGCGGCTACAGGCCAATGCCTCCACAAAACTTCTTAAAATCTAGCTGATTATAATGTAGCAAAGATAAGGCCGGGTATCTTTTGACAATTTCTGTGAAACTTTTATTTGAGTTCTACTTTTATTTAGAGTCACCTCTAATAGTTTGTCACTTTCTGATAAAATATTTTTAAACTTCCCAAAGAGGCCCTTTAACTTGCTACAGGCAATCTGAGCTTTAAATTTATATGTAGTTTGCATATTCACCTGTGCCTACTGGTAAATACATGAACTAATGACCGTGTTCTGATAACTTAAACACTCTGATAACTGGAACAGTTTTGCTTGGTTATGTGGAGTTCGAGTTACCTGTGTTTCACTGTAATTAATACCTGTACTCGGCTAAGATTTTTATATCAAAGTAGTTCCCTGTTTAACTTGGTCTGTAATTAGATATATTTGAAAATAGTTTAGCAAAAATTCTGATGCAATAACATCACTTCCTCAAAGGAGACTACAAAATATAGGTGAAAATATTATCACTTCATCTGTAAACAGGGTTGAACTTATTTTTTAAATTTTTATTGAGTTTGTCGAAAACTATAGTTCCACCCTATAGGTTGTTTTAGGCTATTTATATCATAGTTTTTGATACAAAATGGTAACAAAACTTATAGTAGGGTTATAAATTCCTGTAATTTTAAGGTTAGGTGTGAGCGTTGCAAAGCTATTCTGAACACCGGGGCGCATTTAGGACTGACAACAAGTCCATCAGAATCAAACTGCAGCGTCTGTAACTACACTATGAATTAAATGATCAGCTCCCACCCTAAATTTCTCTTTTTACCAGGATTTCTGCAGCAGCACCGACTAATCAAGAAGTCAGCGACAGTGTCGTCAAAGGGCTCCTGGTAGCAATTGATTTGGATGTTGTGCTGTTTTCGGCTGAGTTTTGAGGCGCATTATGAGACTGGAGGTTTGAAGGCTTTGTTTATGCATGAAAAAGCAAACAGAGGTAAGCTTGTTAAAGAGGTAAAATAAACTTGGCGCTAGAAAACATACAAATGGTCTTGAAGATTGCAACAAAGCTGGGTCCTTCGCCGATGCCTTACAAAACAGAAACAACTGCTGTTCTTTTGTCAGTAAACATTGAATGTTGCAGGTCTTATCTTTCAATATCTTGTTACTGTACAATGATACCACTGGCAAAGTGAAATCAACTTTGCAAATAACAAGGGGACGTATTGGCAAAAAAATAATGCTTTCTTTGAATATGTTATCTTACATTTCAGATCTCATTGCTTTCATGTCACACTTTTTGCAACAAAAACTGTCGGAGACACCTCATAATAATGGTTTTTATATCAATAAGTGTTGGCCGCGGAAAGTCGTAGTTTGTGTCAATTGAGGTTTGGATTGCTGCTAAGTAAACTCTGATCTATTATGATACTGCTTTACTTTGTAATTACTTAAATTGGAATTATTTGACTTGTTTAATCATACACCTGTGGGCTAGTCTTGTGGAAAGGTCCATATTTCTCTAAATAAATATATTTCCATGCTCTCACACATACATGTATGTATCTATATAATAGCAGTCACCAAATTCACTTTCCACGTTTTCTTCTCGTCTGGCCATTTATTTTTTTATTGCCTCACTATCCATCTTCAAGATCAATCTTTCAATGACTATTTAACTGCTTGCTTATCACATTTTTATTTGTAGCTTGTAATTAGAAGTTCTGCTGAGTTCAGCATTTTCAATTTAACCCTGTCTCTACAGTCAACCAGATTTACAGGTGCATCAGCCATTCTCTCAATGTGAAGCTTGTATTTCTAAAATATAGTTCTTAATGGATTCAACCATAGCATTTGATAGAGCACTAAAGCTTTGGCACCTCCACATCATTTATTGTGTTGGTTGAAATGGTATACACCAACTATATTTGCATTAAAGCTAAGCAAGTATTCGCATTGCTAACCTCAATTAGTGCAACTTACCACAGTTTGTTAGGTCTTCAGAGTTGCGGGTGGAGTAGCTGCGCCCCTGATCTATAGGCTGCAGCTGTATGTTCTATTCTATAGCTTTCCCTGAAAGCTAATCAAATGAGCTTTGCAAAAAAGCTTACTACATAGTATATAAGGATGAGCCTGACCACTTAGATTGTATGTTTGATTAGTAACCCTACTGGTCAACACCCTTTGTCAGAGGCTTTGGCTCTATTATCAGCCTGGCTTCTCTCGTCGTATTCTGCATTCTTCGCAAATATGGACTACAAGGAACCATTTAAATAGCATATGTGGATTTGGTGCTCCTATCTAGAAGACCACTAACCTTTCTTCACCGGCTAGACAGTGTGGGGGCCAAGCAACCGCGCCGTCATTCATAACTGAATGCTAGCGATGGTACCCACACTAGACGGCCACCATTGCTATAGCATGGACAAGCCTTTGCATAACTATATGGCTTAGTCTGAGTTATAGCTGTGGTGAGCTCTGTCTTCTTATCTCGGCACCAAGTCTAGCATGATCAGAACTGCAAAAGTATTTTCATGGTTATGCATACATGTCAGTAAACATTGAATGTTGCAGGTCAGTCTGTATATATCATTCAATATTTATTTAGCTTAAACGATTCAACACAAATATTTGGTATATTTTAGTTTGGTTGGAATGTTGATGACACGGTTTTGAAGTAAAATTATTCGTTTTGGTCAATTATGCTTAAATAAAATATTTACATATTTACATTGTGATAAAACCAATATAGACTAATCATAGAATTCACTAATCATTATTATAGTACTATAATTATATTCACTACAGTAATAAAAGCTTGTAAACCTCACACTATAGCATGAAAGACCACAGCCTAGAGAAACACCAAAAAATCTATTGAGATCAGCTAGAAAAAGTGCTGCAGCAGTAATGTTTAAAGAAAGTTTGAAAAATCTCAAGCTCTTTGATAAGGAATTATCAGGCATCTTAATATGCGCTGGACTAATGAGAAATCCTTAATATTAATTGCTCATTTATACAAATAAATCTTATTGTTTGTTAGTTTGTTGCCCTGTCATTCCAATGTCCTATTATAGCCATAATGTTGGAGAAATGAGAAAAAACTTTGCACTGACATTAGATTTATACATTCCTTTTTGGAGGCAGGCACTCACCATTACACTAAGCAACAACTTCACCATAAACGTAAAATAACAGGTGCATTGCGCCAATTATGTAGCAGATATTCACAGAGAAACAGCAGCACACTTACCAATGGACCTTTTCCTTGTTTACATATGTGAATACTAGATCGGGAAGTGTCTCATCAGCATTGATTCCCAGCCTGATATTCTGCAAGTAGCTTTATCATGCTGGTCTCAATAATCCAGCTACCGAGGGAACCAATGTGTATATACCCAGGCAAAGCTGTCTTTTGCACCTTTGTCTTTTGCACCTGTTGCTGAGGGAACCAATGAGCCTATATTGGCAAAACTATTTTGCACACCTTTGCACATGTGTGCACTGCATAAAGTTGAAGCGGGACTACGGGAGATTAGCAATGATGAAGATGATGATTAAAAATTTAACATTTCGAGCAAATATTTAGAACGCAGAATATTTTGAAGTAGCGTTTGTGAGACTGGATATTAGCCTTAATACAATAATTCATGATGTTCGGAGTGTTTGCAGCTTTTTAAATGTTCTATGATTCATCAGTGTCAGGTTATAAGACAGAATTATAGAGCTATATTTTTTGTGAAATAAAATTAAAGCGATTTGATTATCAATATGCATATCTCATATCATCTCAACAGTATATGTAGTTTACAAAGATGTTAATGTGGAACTAGAGATTAACTAAGAGTTCAGGTTTTTACGAGGTGTCAGCCCTCTAAAGATTAAATAGTTTAATGTTCAAATTAGACTATTTGATACCACAGCTCATAATTTTATGCAATTCATACAGTTGCTCTTTTTAAAATCTGCCAAAACTTATCTCAACTTTTGCTTTTCTTTCTCCTGTTTCAGTTGAGCTTCAAAATATAATATAGCAACTGTTCAGACTGGAGTTTAGTTTACTTTTTCATAAATTACCCAGCTTGTGGGTGATTCACATGATAAAATGGTTCTTGGTCAGCCAAAAATATATTTTTGGCTGACATGTAAATCAGTTCAAAGGTTTTTATAATAATACATATTAAATATACAATGTGGAGGGATAATTGTACACACACGTGTGCCTGTACTTTTTAACAGTATCTGGTATTTTTCACCATGTGTGCTGTGTTTTGACTTTCTTAGTCTGGTGAACAGATAATGTACATACTGCTACACATTGATTAGCAAAGCCCTTTGATACACAACATAACTAGAAGATTTTTTTAAAAACATGGAAAATTTATTATTGCTAATATAACACGTTCATCTGTTAGCTGTCATTTTTGCTAAAAAACTATATCTGGCTTTCTCTTGTTAGCTAAAAAGCTAGTGATGTGACCTTACACATCTATTAATTGCAACGCTTGCACATATCTACTATCCCCTGGCTGCCTTTAAGCGTTTCGAGTTGATATTTTATTATAAGAACTGGTTCAGGGGCTTTAATTTTGCAAAAAGACATAAAAAGACAAAGAGTTTAATCACACTCAATTGCACCTTGGTTGGTCTATTAGTAATTTATATAGGTAGTATGTGTTGAAGTTCTACAAGTACAAACTTAGTTTCATAATTCTTATCATACATGCGTACATGCATGCCTGCATGTACACATGTACGCATGCATGAATGTGGGAGTATGTGTGTCATTATCGCCTAACAGTATTTCGTCCTTTTGGCCATGTGTGTTGTATTTTGATTTTCTAAATCTGTTGAAAAAATATTGTGAATACTGCAACACACTGCAAGGATAAGGCCTTACATACACATGACTTAAAAACGTAAATTAAGGACAGAACATTTTGTATACAGAGTTTTTTATTAATACCATTATAACTCGTTCATCTTTTAACTTTTAATTTTGCTAGAAAGCTATATCTGGCTTTCTCATGTCAGCTACAAGCGAGGAATGCAACACTACACAACTATCATGCATTGCAGCACAGGTACTTAATATCAAATGGCTGCTTTTGGATACTTTGAATTGTTATTTTGATTGTAAGAACTGGTTCTGTGGTTTTAATTCTACAAAAAAGACAAAAATACATATAACTAAATCACAAAGTTATCATACTTAAGTTGGGATATTAGTATGTATAAATAGTATGTGTTTAAACTCTAAAAATATAAACTTGGTTTTATGTTCAATTCCAGGATACGTCAGGTCACTAATCCTAACGATCAATCAAGTAACAAACACATTAAGTTATGATTGAACCAGTACAGTGTATGTTTTGATGTTTTATAACATGTCATTGACAATTACTTGCTCCAACAGTCAGGCTGCAACAGCTAGAAACTTACATACCTTCCTGGTTGAGTGACTATTGTTTAGTTTCTTATAGCACATGTATTGTTAGAGGTGGGTCATCACTTGACATTGCCATAGACATAGTAATGCTCATAAAGAATATAACAACACATTAAGTTTTTCCAAGGTTAACTGACGTTATTACAAATTAGACTGATTTATTGCAATATAATCATTACATTTCATGTTTTAACAAAGGTTTTTAGACAGAAAAACCAAAACCTGTCGGGAGTTTAACTCTAAAAAATGCAAGCTTCAAATTTTGATGAAAAAGTCTTTTTTGCAAGAAAGATCTATGGATTCCTCTGTGACTACTGACAACGAGGCAATGTGAGACAAGAGCACGTTTTTTAGGAACCGTTAGATATTTCCGCCCATCTAGTCACCCTGTTATGGTTATCCAGCATGGCAAAGAATGATAGCATGAGTTTGGAGCAGATTTTACAAAAACTGACATCTTGTAAAATATTATTACAGGAGTATAATCAAGTGAACCAATGGGTTGTACGTACATATATTATGGAGGACGCCAACAAAGATTTATTCCTTTACAAAAATTAAAAAATAAAGTTTTGATTGCCGAATAAGTATTATGTCTCAACAATTATTCAACTACTTTTATGCATTCGTTCTTTAAAACTGAGGAATGCAATTGCAAAAAATTGGGCGAGGGCATCATAGTAAACAAGTATTGCCTCTGATGCTGTCTTAAACCAATTCAGTTTGGTGTTAACTTGGCCTCCCAGAGTTGTAAAACTCGGATTGAGATTGAAGTCTTCACACTCCCTTATTAGTCTTTCTACAACGACTATGAGTGTTACAATTATAGTTGAAATACAAGTTGGTGACTGCAAATACTTTTACTTGGGTCTTTTGGGTCTTGCCAGTAGCAAATAATAGCAAATCGACCCTAACTAATCACTTTTCCTTGAAAGCTTATAAAATGAACTTAGCAAAAAAGCTATCTACATGGTATATAAGGATGAGACTTACCGCTGGGTTGGTCTGTTTGATTAGTAACCCTACTGATCAGCACCCTTTGTCAGAGGTTTTGGCTCTATTAACAGCGTGGCTTCCGGCATCTTATGCTGCATTCTTTGCGAATATGTACTACAAGGAGCCATTTAAATAGCATACATGGATTTGGTGCTCCTATCTAGGAGACCACAAACCTTTCTTCACCGGATAGACAGTGTGGGGCCTGGCAGCCACGCTGTCATTCGTAACCGAATGTTAGCAGTGGAACCCATACTATACCGCCACCTTTGATATTGCATGGATTAGCCTTTGCATAACTATATGGCTTAGTCTGAGTTATATCTGTCACAGTGGTGAGCTCTGTCTTTTCTTCTCAGCCCCAACTCTAGCATCCTCAGAACTGGGAGAGTATGTTTATCTATTTCTCACTGAATTTTACTGAAACTGGCTTTACTAATCTGTTCTTTATGTTCTAGTTCATTTCTCAAATTCTTTATTATTTGAAAATATCTGACAAGTTGCATTAGAAGTTTTACCAAAGAATGCTTGCAGCCTTGCCAACTTTGAGGTTCCTCGACTGGTGATACTTCTCGTTGATACCAATTGGTTGTTTTTGTTCTAGTTCATGTTTCAAATTTCGTTGGATTTAGATTTAGTTGATCAGCTGCGTTATTCTCGGAAATTTTAGAGTTTCTTGACTAGAGATATGCTTCTATGCTGCAATCCAGTGTTGTATTTTAGATATTTACATATTTAGATATATAGTGTATGAATATGAAGATATGACAGTAAACATTGAGCGCTCCAGGTCACCAGGTACAGTTAGATAGTTATCTGACTTGAACGACTTAACACAGAGTTTCGATATATTTTAGTTTTGTTAGATTGTTGATGACGCAGCTTTGAAATAAACTTATTATTAATTCACACAGAAAATTGTTTGACCACATCAACTGTCTTATTTAGTGAATAGTTTCAATCCGTGTCAGATGTATCTATTGCCAGGCCGCGTTAAAAGATTGTGTCTTACGGGAAGAGCAACCCCTGTCCCACGTTTTTATAAGCTTTGACGTGTCCCTCTTCTGGACGCCATACCCTAATAAAGTGGACATAGCTTTGAAGTGTGGTAAGAACAATGCTTGTTTACCATTTTGGTTTAGAGTTTGATGCTATCATACTTGACCTTGATATTGTTTCTTTGTCTATTTTGAGCTTTCATCAAACTGGATATTACCCAAAGTCTGTTGGCAGTAAGAGAGTTTTTGTATTGAAGTTAATGGAAGCTACGCAGACTGATTTATTAAGTCTTAAGTGTTTCTCAATATATAGCTATCGTGATGCTGCTTTAGCGGCTACAAGCTTTTCATTAAAACTTTGATAAGTACCCTATCCAAATACAGACAAACACGGAAAACTTGCCCACAGATAGCTCGAACACATTGTTAACTCGGATATATTGATTCAGTCCACTCCCACTTAAAGATGAATTGTTTTAGGTAACATTAACTTAGCATCATTAACTTGAACTGGTTTTTGCCCAATGGTTACTGAGACGGTTGTTATCACTTTTACCATAACACTGCAATCCAAGCTATAAAGATGAACATCAACTGTTAATAGTTTTAGGCATCAATATTGCCCTGTTCTAATAACGTGAGCTCTCTGATAAGTCAAACAATTTTGCTCGATCAAATGAAGTTTGACTAATCTGTGTTTGACTGTAATTATTATTTGTGCCCAGTTAATTTCTTTTTGCTCAAATTTGTTCCCTGTTTAACTTGGTCTAATACTTGGGCATATATCAAAACAGTTTAGGAAAATGCTGAGGCTGAGGCATTAACGTCGTTCCTTCAAAGAAGACTACAAAATATAAGCGAAATTAGCATCACTTCATCCGTAGAAGGGTTAAGTTTATTTTTCTAAAATTTGCGTGAGTTTGTTAAAAAACAGAGCTCAATCCTCTATGTTGTTTTAGGCTATTTGTATCACCATTATCCATACATAATGGTAACATAATACTAGGCTTATATCTTACGGTAAACTTAAGGAGAGGTGTGAGCATTGCAACATTGCAAGACTTTTCTGAACACGAAGCCGCATATAGGACTGACAACAAATGCATCAGAATCAAGCTGCAGCCTCTGTAATCGTGCTATGATATTAGTAATCAGCTGCCACCCTACCACTCTCCTCTGCCAATGTTTGCTGCAGCAACACTCTCTAATCGAAAAGTCAAAGCCAGTGTGAGCAAATAGCTCAGGTTAGCATTTGATCTTAATATTGTGCTATTTTGTGCCATTTTGGAGGTCTAAAGGCTTTATATAAGCATTAACAAGCAAACAGAGATAGCTTGCTGAGGAGGTAAGATAAAACAAAGTGCTAGCAAACATAGAAATGGTGTTGGGGATTGCTAGAAAGCTGCCTTTTTGATGTTACTTTGAAAAACAAACAGCTGCTGTTTTTTTGAGAAATGGATAAACGTGATACAACTGGTCTTTCAAGTTCATTGGGTTCTGGTTCCACAATTAGGTGCAAAGAAGTGTTCATAAGGGTACACAAATAGGTAGAGTGAATTGGTTGGATGGGTACATGATTGGTTACAGTTACATGTTTAGATGGGTACACAAATGGGTACAGTGAGTGTTCAGTTGTGATAGCGAACTCAGCAAAATTGTAGAAAAAAACCGAAGTTTTCGCCATAACTGTGGTACATGACACACAATATTGGGTAGAATTAGGAAACAATGGACAGGGAATTTGACAATACATTAGCAAAAACTGTTTAAAAAGATATCCATATATATATATATATATATATATATATATATATATATATATATATATATATATATATATATATATATGTATATATATATGTATATGTATATGTATATATGTATATATACATATATATGTATATAAATATATATATATATATTAATGTTTCAAATTATGGTAACCCATTACTTGGTTGTTATATCACACATGTGGAGTGTGTGCTAAAATGTTAAATTGAATTACCATGTCAGATACATAATGCTTAAATTGGCATGTAGTACATAGCACCTATGTGTATATCCTACAATTAGGCAAGCAATACCAGTATGTTAAGGTAAAAACTAGCTTTTACGCGGTTTGCTTCTCAGAACCTGAGTAAAGAACTACATATATGTAAATGAACCAAATAACTGCAAATTATATATAGATAAAAAATTGCTGCCTCGTAAATAACCTCATTCCGTGGCCTTTAATTTCAATTAAAGCTGGTTCGATTATTTAAAGTTTTGGGAACTGAAAGAAACCAGTCCAAATGCTGAACCTAATACTACACATACATCAGGGAATGCCTTGTTTGATTAGTGTCACTTCTAACCTAATAATTATAGCTTTCATCTAATGATGTTACATCTATTGTCTAATATATGTTCATTGCTCATAGCCTATATCTATTGGCAATGTATCTATTGACATATGTTCATTGCTTATAACCTACATTTATGTATTGATGTATTGATGTTCATTGCTCATAGCCAAGATCCACTCCCATTAACTCTGTTGAGTCATCCATAATCATGCCTCATGGCCTACTATTATTCATGCTACATCGATTGGTGTATCTATCACTGCGTTTCCATGACCCGCCTAGCTCGAAAATTAGAGCCAATCCGCAAGTTATCCGTGTCATGGAAACGGCATAAATCCGCAAGCTATCCGCATAAATTCGCAAGCTAAGCGGGTTTTGCGATCCGCAAAACTTTATCGAATCCATCGTGCTTGCGAATCATGGAAACGGTACTTGCGATTGATGCGCATTAGATTATTGTTGGCTATTACATTAAAAACATTTTCACGCTTCAGTCGTTTTTATTTCGATTTCAGCAGTCTCAATGCGCCAACGTTCCCAACGATCGCTGCTAAGCTATGCGTGACAAGACCTCTTAGCTATTTATAGAGTCATTAATTAAGCTAATACTTGACCTATGGGGTCAAGTACTGGCGTTAAATCCGCATTGCCAGGTGTTCATTGAAACGCTCGATTGCTAAGTAACTCAACTTGCGGATCGTTCAAATTATGTGAAACATGCGGATTATGAGAGTCATGGAAACATAGCGTATGTTCATTGCGTTTAGCAGACAGCAATCGATGTATCTAAAACTTGTTTATCTCACTGGCAACAACCATTGTCTGTAGTACCTAGTGTTCATGAGAGACTGGTTTGTTGATTAAAAAATCAGTTGTAAAATGTTTCGGATTGTTATGAATGTTACAGGTCAATACTAGTAGAGCTGTTTTTACTTGTGCTACAGTATACTTGTACATGTACTTTCCTAACTAGATTGTTTGTGTATTCACTGGTAATTTCAGGTAGAGTGAATAGTTTTTTGCAAAGGCCACTGAGAAAATTAGCACAAGCACCAGGATGCATGCAAAGAAAAAATGATGATAATACCGATATTGTCAAGAAATGACCAATAAAAGTGTACACTGTGACATCATGAATCACTGCCAGCTATGGAGAACAAGCTATCAAAGTGAGTTCCTCATCTAATCAGGTCTTTAACTGTTATTGAGCTTAGTGTTTCATCCAGTTAATAGTTTAACAGTTATTGATGTTTGTCTTACATCCAATAATGTGTTCACGTGCTTTTTAGGTCAATATCTCATCCAATCAAATGTTCAACTGTTATTGATGCCATTCCCTTGTTACTAAGTTGAAGAGGTTGTGCCAGGGAAAGATTATCGTGTAAATACTCGCTCATATATAGCTTAAAAACCTCTTTACTGCCATGGTGATACTCTTTCTGGAATTTCTATTAAAGACTATGAGGGCATGGGTTATCAGAATGTATGCGATACACTTCTTTGCACGAGCACCGGAAGGACCAATTATCAATGCAAGACAGCCATGCATCATTTTTTGAGACCAAAACGTGGTGGTCTGGTCTAGGCTGGTGAGAAATGAGCCAGCTGCCTCTGATGGTATCAAAACAACCCCTGTTTAGCTTAGATATAGTGCACCATCATCCTTAAGTTATTAGGTTGTCTCGAACTGAAAGTTGAAAATTGTTTTGTTAGAGTGAAGCTCATAGAAATGTCATTTATGTCATTTAAAGTGTTACACCGTTATTTATACCTTGCATTGAATTAACTAAGCTGTATGAACCATGTCAAATACTAAATCAAAATATCTTTATTTTTATCGTCAATTTGCATTGGAGACACATTATTGAAATGTTTGCTTGGCAATATGTAGTTCAGCATTTGAGGTAGTGCTCAACGTACATATGCTGCAACTTACTGTAAAATGCCTATATATTAGATAAATGGGAATGTAACATACATGTAATTTAAAAGTTTTGTTATTTTTTACCTTGTTTTTAGTTATATCTTACTCTTTGGTTTTGACTCCCAAAACTCCTATGTTTTATATGATGGAATTTCCACATTAAATTAATTAGTAAACAAAATTAATTTTTGATTAAATCTGTAATTTTAATCAAGTCTCACCTTTTGTGTTTAAATTCTCTGTCAAGGTGATGCTGTGTAATGTTCACTGTATTTGCATGTGGTACCTTTGAGATCAACTTTATTTCCCATCCCGATAAAACTGTGTGTGGTTTCATTGTTACAAACTCTGTGGCTGAACTGCATGTTTCCGCTACCACATTTGTGCTCTAATAGTTGTACCCTAACACGCTTAGATGTATTGTATTGTTTGTACTACAGGTTCCTAACACTATAGAGAGATATATTAATATCAACCAGTCTGTACAGGTACATTAACTCTTATGTTGACATTGCTTGAAGGTAACCTTTATTATATGTTTTAGAGCTGTTCTATATCAACCAGTCAGCATGGGGCTGTTATAGAGCTGTTGTTTGAAAAGCTGTTTATAAAGTAATCGATGATACAATTATACTTCTGCTGAGCAGTCTTTTACTTTAACAGAAATTAAGGGCACTAAAATTGGAGGACAGGTTGGTAGTCACGCCTTTAAATGATGCAGCTAGATATGATCATGAAAAAGCTCTGTCTAATCTCCTGGCTAGTGTAACTCCACAACGACAACAAGAGCTGCTACAAATCACAAACACAAACAAGGAGTCCATTCAGACACCAGACAAGTACCTGAAAATTGTCATGTTTATTCTGTGTGGAATGCGTTGGCTGTTCATTTAGGATTCTTACAAGCAGCGTGAGTTGAACTTTATTCTGACAATTTTATGTTAACTCTGTTTTCCTTGAAAAATGCTAATAAATCTTTTTTAAATACTTACAATGATTTTAATGCTTATGCTGGAAGATTGTTTCTGGTTTTTTTTCCAGTGATTTTATAAGCTTTATTTTTAGGTGTAGCATACATCTATTTCACACAGCGCCAAACTTTAGTATTACATGGAGCCATACAAATAGTTTTTTTATTTGAATGATAGTTTGGAGCAATAAGGGTGACTTCTTGTAAAGTATGATTGGCTAATAATGGGATTAGGCAAAAGCTACCAATAATGTTTTCTACTAATCCGAGATCAATTTTACTTCAAAACATCAAGTTCTGATATAAAGTTAGATATTGATAGCGGATGCGGTTGCATTGGACTATAATAACATATCGAAACTGTCTACTAAATATTCTCTCGTACCACCTGAATTTATGCTTAACTAAAATATTTACATCTCTACATTATGATAAAACAATATAGACTAATCATAGAATTCACTAATAATTATACTATTATTACACTCACTACCGTGATAATGGCGGGTAAACCTCACACTATAGTGTGAAAGACCACAGGCTAGATAAGCGCCAGAAAAATCTATTGAAGATCAGCTAAAAAAAGTTCAGCTACAGTAATCTTTAAAAGAAGTTTGAAAAATCTCAAGCTCTTTGATAAGGAATTATCAGGCATCTTAATATGAGCTGGAATCATGAGAAATCCTTAATAGTAATTGTTCATTAATACAAATAAATCTTAATATTTGTTAGTTGGTTGCCCTGTTGTCCCAATGTCCTCTTATATCCATAATGTTAGAGAAATGAGACAAACTTTGCACTGAAATTAAATTTATACATTCCTTTTTGAAGGCAGGCACTCACCATTACACTAACCAACAACCTCACCATAAACATAAAAGAACATGTGCATCGTGCCAATTATGTAGCAGATATTTACAAAGAAGCAGCAACCCAACTTGCCGATGGAACTTTTCCTTTTTTAAATGGGCGAATGCTAAATAAGCCAGTATCATATCAGTTCTGTTGCACAGCACGATATTATGCAAGTAGCTTTATGCGAGTGTTGAAAATCTCGCTGCTGAGAGAACCAATGTGCCTATATCAAGGCAAAGCTGTCTGGTGCACCTTTGCGCATGTGTGCACTTCACAAAGTTGAAACAGGAGTGAGAGAGCATGGCGATGGTGGAAATGATTATTAAAAACTCAAAAGTTCAAACAAATATAATGCGCAATATTTTCAAGGAGTTTTGTAAGAATGGATATTAGCATCATTGCTATTAATCATTAAATTCACAGTGTTTGTAGATTTATTTTAATTTTCTATGATGCATGAGTGTCAGATTATGGAGCATAATTATAGAGTTTTCTTTCTTATAAAATAAATTTAAAGCTATTTGATTATCAATATGAGTATGATTAATTTAACTAATTACTTAGAATTACTTCTTTTAGTGTTGTCTGCAGTGAAAATAAAGAGTCTCAATTGACTAATTCTGTTTCAACATTTGTTTGTAGATGTCAGAATGTGCAAACACAAATAAAAAGGTGTTTACCCATCTACTCCTTTAAGTTTAACTGCTCATTTCTCTTTGTGCTGTTATATTTACTGTGATGGTAAAACTACTAAAGCTATTTGACTAAATACTATCAATGCTGTTAAAGTAATAACCAGTCAAGATCAAGTGGGATTATATTCTACAGTACAGTGGTCACTCACTTCTGTACTTGCAAGAATCATGAGTTTGTTTTTAAAAAAGAAAATTGGCATCTTCATGTATATTTAATGATGGGACGAAATATTATTGTTCATTGTAAAACAATGAACAATCTTTTTTGCATCAAAAGATCAGTGTTTGTCCATTTGTGTTATGCAAAGTGCTTGGTCTCTGTGAAATCTTAGTTACATACTAAAAGCGTTACCAAAGAAGATTCCCTCGCATGAAAATCTCAGAAGATCAGAATCATAGGCAACCCGCTACCAGTACCACACTAGAGCTTTTTCTTGTTTTATGGGATGATTCTTCATATATTGATTACTCATGATGATTTTTTACATGACACAGCGCTGTCGAGCATGATTTTCTTTACAATGTATGCAGAGTCCTTACAACATTTTGTCTGCATTTCTCTCCACATCTCAACTGTATAAGTAGTTTACAAATACATTAATGAACACCAGAGGCTGAGTAAACTTTACAGTTTTTTATGAGGCTTCAGCCCTCTAAAAATAAAAGTTGTATTGTTCAAATTATACAATTTACTACAACTTTTAGTTTTGTGCTATTCATACAGTTGCTCTTTTCAAAATCTGTAAAAACTTATTTCAACTTTTACCTTTCTTTCTCCTGTTTCAGTTGAGCTTCCAAATGTAATATAGCAACTGTTCAGACTGTAGTTTAGTTTACTTTTTTCATAAATTTACCAGCTTATGGGTGATTCACATGATAAAATGGTTCTAAATCTTGTAGATGTGTGTTTATATGCATATCCTAACTAGAATGATGGGGGTCCTCCCATGTTTTGTGACGATTCTGACGACCCGACGACAGGGATATTTAAAAAGTGACAGACGAGACGACCATTTATCAATGTAGGTGACGATGATTGCGTAAGTAGGATTACTAAAGGCACGGCTACACGTAACGAATTTTTCGTTAGTTCTGAGTTCTGGCCGAAATCACGATAAACGCGGAATTAATCGGTCGAAATTCACAGAATTATTTGAGCTGTGCATGCCCACCGTGTTCGTCGGCGAAACGCTTTTACAGATTAAACAAATTATTAGCAAGCACGACTCAGCAAATTTTGAAGATATATGTAGTCCGAGAACATAATGCGACACGCAATAAGAATATTACGAAAATTTAACATAGTAAATACGATGCTACCGATTTGATTGCGCTAAAGATGGCAACACTTTTTACCACAAAACTTTTGCTGCTAAAAAGGAAATATAATTAAAAGATAAACAATTTTGTAGCTACAGCGTCCAAACAATAAATACATACAATAACGCAATCTAAGCAGTTGCATCGTGTGTACTGTTGAATTGCACTTATACTTTTATTGTGTGCCATTATATGTCTCTTGGACTATACTAACTGCAAAAGCTCCCGGATTCGTGCTCGCTAGCACGATTCTAGCAGCGCAGAATAATTCTGTGTGTTTTAATCATTTCGTGATTTTTGTTAGAACCAACGAAAAATTTGTTACGTGTAGCCGTACCTTTACTAACTTATTATTTGTCCATAAATCAGCACGTTCAACTGAAACTTTACGAGTTTGTGTTTGCAGCATATAGCCCAGAATTTATAGACTGCCATATAATTAAAGTAACCAGCAATGAAATGCCACGAAATTAACAGCAAATCCGTTTCCAAGTCTGTGACTGACAGTGATTATGAAAGACAATCTCGGTCTATTTTCAGTACAAGAAATGTAGCCCTAAAAACCCAAGACGGCTGTCACTCTTCGCTGAGTAATCAGCAACACTCCCAAACATCACTAATAAGTTTGTGAAGATCGCTGGTTGAGCCATGCTTTTGGTTAGCAAAAGTTCAAACTGAGCGAGTTTCAGGTTTTTAACGCAACCCAGTGCCACCAGAATGGACATTTGTATTAAAATAACGAATGTGAAAAAAGAGGTTGTTTTGGTTACCAACTTAAAAAGGTGACAGTGATTTTAAAAGTGACGACAGTGTTTTTAAAAGTGACGACAGTGATTTCAAAAGTGACTATTCTGACGACAACTTTGTGTGGTAGGACCCCCAATGATTCAACTTGTGTCATTATTCATATTGCCTTTTGAACTTCGCAATTCATTGTACAGAACTTAACCACCATACATTTCCTCCATATAGCCTTAAATACACAGCATGAATAGAAAGTTTGTTTAAAAAGCAATATACTTTTGTAATTAGCAAAATAACATACATGTATTTAACCTTGAGCTATTAGCTTTTTAAGGAAGTTATGTCTTAATTATATTTTTTGGCCGATATGGTAAATCAGTCTCAATTCTTTTCGGTAATGTATATGAAATGTACACAGGTGTGCATGCATGCCTATGAAGGTCTGTGTGTCGGTGTTGCTTTATAGTATGCTGTCCTCTTTACAATGTGTGTATTTTGACTTTGTAAATCTGTTTAACAGGCAATGTACATACTGCGATACAATTTCCAGATAAGGCCGTGATACACAATATAACTGAATCATTTATTTTTAAAACCCAGACAACTTTTTTAATACAAGTATAACAAAATCATCTTGCATCTGTTTTTTGCTAAAAAGCTATCTCTGGTTTTCTCATATTAGCTGAAAAGCAAGTAATGTGACACTACACATCTATGCATTGCAACACATGAAAATATATATTATCCCATGGCTGCCTTTGACCATTGCGAACTGATATTTTACTGTAAAAACTTGTTCAGTGGCTTTATTTTTCTAAAAAAAACTTAAAAGGACATACAGTTTAATTACATCCTGTTGCGCCTTGGTTGGTCTGTTAGTAAATTTAGATATATGTGTTGAATTTATTCAAGTATAAACTTAGTTTCATAATTCTTATCATACAAGTTGACATGAAAACACGTCGGTGTATGTGTGTCATTATTGCCTAACAGTATCTGGTCCTTTTCACCATGTGTGTGGTGTTTTGATTTTCTAATTCTGTTGAACATATAGTGTACATACTATTACACATTTTATCGATAAGGCCTTACATACGCATCATGACTAAAAACTTAAATGGACAACAAAGTATTTTTGTAATATCAATATGACAGGTTCATCTTTTAGCTTTCATCTTTGCTAGAAGGCTATATCTGGCTTTCTTATGTTAGTTAAAAGCTAGGAATCTGAAACTACACATCCATGCATTGTAACCCATGCACATACTCATTATCACATGGCTGATTTTGAAAACTATGAATTGTTATTTTATTGTAAGGGCTCGTTCGGTTTTTTTTTATAATTTTGCAAAATAGCAAATTAAAAACTTAAATCACACCCTAATTTACCTAGGTTGGCTTATTAAAAAGTATAAACAGTATGTGTTGAAGCTTTACAAATATAAACCTAGTTTCATGCTCAATTCCAGGATAATTTGGGTGCCCAATATTTGTTGACAATCCAGTAGCAAACACCTTCAGGCATGATTAGCATCTATATTGTATGCTTAGGCGTTTTCTAACATGTCATTGACAAGTACTTGTTCCAACCCTCGGGCTCCTACAGCGAGAAACTTATATACCTACCTGGTCGAGTGGCTATTCGAAACTTTTTTGTATAACATGTATAGTTAAAGGTGGGTCATCCGTTGACTTTACCATAAACATAGCAATGCCCATAGAAAAAAATTAAGCTATTCAAGCATCATATGTCTCTTTAAGGTTAAATGACGTTATTATGAATTACAGTTATTTATGGCAATATAATATTCCCATTTTATGTTTTAGCGATGATTTTTTTTTATAGCAAAACACAAAACTGTTGCGGGTTTAACGCTAGAAAATGCCAGCCTCGAATTGTGATAATGAAGTCTTTTTAGCAAACCAGAACTATGGATTCCTATATTACTGCCGAAAATCAGTCAATGTGAGACAAAGGAACATTTTTAGCAACCGTGATGTACTTCCACCCATCTAGTCACCATGTTATGGTTATCCAACATAAGAAAAAATGATAGCATGAGTTTGAAGCAGATTCTATAAATACTGAAAAATTGCAATATATTTTTACAAGGACTATATAAGTAAAGCGACAGGTTGAACATACGTATTGTGGAGCACCCTGGCAAAATTTTCTTCTCCACAAAAAATGGAAAAATAAAATATTTCTTTCCAAAGCTTTGCTATTCCTACGAATAATCATTTAGAAAGCCATTAATTTATTACCCGCTTTGCTAAATAAGATTTTTTTTAGTCAACTATACTATTACTACTAGGTTCAAAAAATGAAAGACACTATAGTAACTACAAATCATGTCAGATGTGTCAGGTGAACAATTTCGCTGACTTCAATCTTCCTGGCCATTTTCACACCATGAAAATATTGATTTATTTATTTGTATTTGATAAATTGCTTTAATACTTTTCAAACCTCAATTTGTAATGTTATCTGCTGCTTTTAATATGAATATATTGTATGCTGTATGTTAACCTTTGAGAACTTAATTGGACGTTATTAGCATTAGAATTATATAGAATAAAAGTTGAGTGTGATGAGCAAGTTGAAGAGTTAATTTTTATGTTAATAATTTTAGTTGTTAAAAGACTTGTGTATTTCGCCACTTTTTTTGTCTGGCAAAAGGTCTGTTACTTGCTTAATACTAGGTAACAACAGAAGTAATTGATGACCGACCCTTTTGTTTATAAGAGGTAACACCTACAAGTTTGGTGCATTTTATCAGTTGGCATAAAAAAAATATTAAACAAACCTTTGTTAATAAAAATGAACTTTTATCAAACTTTAGTAGATTTTATCCATAGGTATTGGTATTTTTCTATCATTTGTGAATATTTTTGGCATTTGAAAAGATTTGTTTGCCAGAATGTGACAAGAGAAAATCGACAAAATATGATAGTGTATGAAACCCACAGATTGAACAAAATCACGAAATGGCATGTGTAATTGTAAAGAAATGGATGTACTAGAGACGAGTAGCACTGCAACTTGAACACGACAGCCAATATCAACTATAGCAGCAATAGCAGCTAGTGATGACATTTTACATGGTTTATATCTCAGCATTTTTAATGTGAAAAAATTGACAGAATGGTAAAACACTTTGACAATGATAAATAAATACCAACACATTTTCATAGTCTAATAAAGTCTTGTGCGATCTCATTTTTAAATGCATAAACACTTTTTATACATTCGAGGAATCCAATTGCAAAACCTTGGACAAGGGTATCATAGTAAACCAGAGTTGCCCCTGATGCTTTCTTAAATGAGTTCAGTTTGGTGTTAACTTTGCCTCGCAGAGTTGGAAAACTGTAATTGAGATGGAAGTCTTCAGTCTCCTTTCTCAGTCTTTTTACTAAGCTTTTGTTCCTTTGAATGTTTGGCTATGATTGGTCGTCACTACCATGATGAATCAGCTTTCCGTGAAAGCTAATCAAATAAGCTTAGCAAAAAAGCTATCTACCTGGTATATAAGGAGGGGTCATACCGCTGGGTTGGTATGTTCGAATAGTAACCCTACTGGTCAGCACCCTTTGTCAGAGGCTTTGGCTCTAGTAACAGTCGGGCTTCTGTCATCGTATTCTGCATTATCGTGTGTTAGTACTACAAGGAACCATTTAAATAGCATACTTCGTTTTAGTGCTCCTATCTAGGAGACCACAAACCTTTCTTCACCGGCTAGACAGTGTGGGGGCCAAGCAGCCGCGCCGTCATTCTTAACTGAATGCTAGCGGTGAAACCCACACTAACCGGCCACCACTGCTATAGCATAGACGAGGCTTTGCATAACTATATGGCTTAGCCTGAGTTATATCTGTGGTGAGCTCTTTTTTATCTTCACAGCACCAACTCTAGCATCATTGGAACTGCACAAGTGTTTTTATCTATACTTCAGTGGGTGTGACAAAGGTTGGCTTTACTTACTTCTTTATGTTCTAGGTCATGTGTCCAATTTTGTTTTATTTGAAAACAGCTGACCAGTTACATTAGGTTTTTTCACAAAGAATGCTTGCATCTTTGCTAACTTTGAAGTTTCTTGACTGGTGATACTTATATATGTAGCAAACCGTTAGTATATTTTAAATCTTCTTAGTTTGTAACTGTTTAGTTTGTCATTAATATGATTGTACATGTAGTGTGTTGAGAGAATATATTGTAGCGCACGCTGGCAATGATACACTTGATAATGGTATGAATGCAGACTAAGAAAACATGAGTCTCACTAGACAAGGTCATTAACTAGAGCTAACATAGGGCAAAGATTCTGAGCACCTACATTTTTAAAAACTAAGCAAATGCCAGAAACGGATTGTCTGAATATATGAAACAATGCATATTTAATGTATGGATGAGAATACATGTCAGTAAACATTGAATTTTGTAGGTCGGTATATATCTTTCGATAGTTATCTGGCTCAAACGTCTCAACTCATACATTCCGTATATTTTAGTTCTGTTGGAATGCTGATGACGCAGCTTTGAAACAAAACTATTCGTTTTGGTCATAGCAACAAAATTGAATAACATTATGATACACTTCTCTATTATCCTAGTAAATAAACTACTTAGGAATTCATTTCGACCACATCGACTGTCTCATCTATTGACTAGTTTAATGCTGTTTCATGCGTATCTAGTGCCAGCCCTCGCCATTAAATGAATGTGTCTCACACGAGGAGCAACCCCTATCCCACATTATTTAAAAGCCTGCAATGTGCCCCTCTTCCACGCGTCATACCCTAGCGAAGGGGAGAAGTCTTTAGACTGTGGTAAGACGACTGCCTGTTTACCTTTTTTGGTTTTGAGTAGAATGCCTTTTACACTTTGTAATAAGTACTTTTATCCTTGTATAGTGCAACAGCTAACTTGACACTAAGGCTGCTTGAATTTGAATGACACAACAATAGATATGACATAACAAATGACGTAACGAATGACATAACCACCAGGTAATAAACACCGAGACAGCATTCCATGAGACAGCAATACCTGTACACAGAACTTACTGACAGTATTACACGCAGTACACCAGAGTAAATGACATATGCTCATAAAATAATACATGCACGCATAGGTCACTATACATGTATACATATAGACTACACACTTGACATTGATAATGTTTCTCTGTCTGTCTTTAACTTTCCTCAAACTGAGTATTACCCAAATTTTGTAGGCAATTCAATAATTTTTATTAGAGTGAATGGAAGCTACACATACTGGTTTATCGAGTCATAAGTGTTTCTCACTAGGCATTGTGATGTTGCTTTAGCGGCTACAGGTCAATGTCTTCACCAAGCTTTTTGAACTCTAGGTGAATGTAATCTAGTAATGGTAGTCTGGGTATACTTTTTGCCTCGTAATATGAAACCTCAATTTGAGTGCCAGATTTTTTTGAACGCCGCCTTTAATAGAAAGTCACTCTAGGAAACGGATTAGAAATACAGTGCCACCTTTTAATAAAGCGCCACTTTTATTCTATCAACACTTTGACATTCTTTGATCTGTACAAACCCATCATAAAAAGGTCAGTAGAAGAGTGTCCAAGAATGGTACTAATAACAATATTTTGTTGTATCTGTAAAGTTTGCTATGGTTTCACTGATCAGGTACTTGTGATCAGGTACCTAAAAAGATCAAGAGTCAAATCATCAAAACTTCACTCAGCATGATTTGATGTATTAAGGTCTAATAAAATATGATCCCTTGTTTTTTAAGACTACTCAGTAATGTGGTTCCCAATCTTAGCTGTAGACTTTATTGCGTTTTGATGAAAAATTCAAAGCAAATAGGAAACAGCAATAGCAAAGATTCTGAGGTTGGGGCATTTATGTCGCTGCTTCAAAGAAGACTACAAAATATAGGCGACATTATAGCATCACTGTTTTAGGTTATTTATATCATTTATTGATTGACATCACATCTATTGATGCATCTATGTTCATTGGTCATAGCCTACATCCATTCACATTACATATGTTGATGTATCTATAATCATGGCCCATAGCCTACCTTTATTCACGTTACATTTATTGATGAGTCTATGTTCACTGCTTATAGCAGAAATATATTTACGTATCTACACATGTTTGTTGTTATGAATGTTTCAGGTCAATAATAGAGCTATTTTTACTTGTATAATACCTGCAGTATTGTACTTTCCCAACTCGATTTTTTTTCCGACTACTTTTCTCAATAGATTTGTTGTATATTTATTTGAAATTTCAGGTAGAGTGAATTGTCTTTTGCAGCGGCCACTGAGGAAAATTGAACAAGCACTTGGATGTATGTACATTTTGTACATGATTTTGTACATTTTGACAGCACAAAGCCCTGCCACCTATGGTGACAAATATATTAAGGTCACTCCCTCATCTAATCAGGTGTTTCATTGTTATTGAGCTTAGTGTTTCATCCAATCAATCGTTTAACAGTTATGGATTTCAGTCTTACCCCCAATAATGTGTTCACCTGTTTTTGACATCAATCTCTCATCCAATCAAATGTTCAACTATTATTGATGCCATTCCCCCATCTAATCACATGTTCAATTGTTATGGATGCCAGTCTTTGATCCAATCAGATGTTTAACAAATGTTGGATAGTTTTTATGTCAATGATTTTAGAAGCTATTGTTTTTAGGTGTACGATACCTCTATTTTATACAACTCCCAATTTTAGTGTTACAGGCAGCAATAAAAAACAGTTTTTTGTTTGAATGATAGTTTGGAACAATAAGCATGACTTCTTGTGAAGTATGGTTGGCTAATAATTGGTTTCGACAGGAGCTACCAAAAATGATTTCTAACTAATTAGACATCAACTCTATTTCATGACACCAAGTTCTGACATAAAAGTAGATATTGATAGTAGATGCTGTTACATGTCGCTCAAGTAACATATATGTGTTGTTCATTAAATTCATTAAATTAAATTCATTATTCTCATGCACCACCTACATTCATGCTTCAATAAAATATCTGCAACTCTGCATGGTGATAAATCAATGTAGACTAATCATTGAACTACAATAATCATTATACTATTATTACATTCACTACTGTGATAATCACTAATGTGATAATAGTGTAATAGATGTGATAATGGCTGGTAGATTCTACACTTTACTGTGAAATACAACAGGCTAGAGAAGCACCATAAAAATCTATTGAAGATCAGCTAGAAAAAGTTCCGCTGCAGTAATCTTTAAGGGAAGTTTTAAAATCTTAGGCTTTTTGAAAGGGAATTACCAGGCATCTTAGTGCTGGATAACGATTCGAGTGCATTCGGTTTTTTGATAGTTGTTCTCTCTCGGTTCAACGATTCAGAAGGAGAAGACCACTGCGTATAAACCGAATTTTACATCACGATTTGATTCAGTGTTTGCGCATGTCCACGCAGCAGTTTCCTAAGCAAATTTTCGTGAGAATATCGATCTGTCAGCAAATGAGTTTAGAGTTTTTTTCATCCAAATTGCAGCAATAGTCTTGAACCTTGCCAAATAAACTCATGTGATGTTTTGTAGTTAAGAGACCTATATTTGTAATATCTTATCATTCACTAGAAGCACTCAGATGCGTGCAGAAAAAATTTAATGATAAGCCGGATATTGTCCAGATGTCAGCAATAAAAGGGTACGTTGTGACAACACAAAATGCTGCCATCTACAAGTATGAAGAAAAAAGTTCTTAAGGTTAGTCCACCATCCAATCAGGTGTTTAACTGTTATTCAGCTTAGTATTTCATCCAATCAACTGTTTAACAGTGATTGATAATAGCCTAACATCTAATAATGTGTCCACCTGTTTTTGACGTCAACCTCCAATCCGATTAAATGTTCAAACATTGTTGTTGTCATACCTCATTCACTCAAGTGTTCATTTGTTATTGATGCCAGTCTTTGGTTCAATCAAATTTTTGCTAACTGTTGATTTTATTTTCTCAACCATTAAAATAATATTGACAGCTCTATCCTTTTTCATGACAGCCGTAGTCTTTTTCTATTCAGTGTATTAAACGACTTGAATACACAAGTAAAACAACCAACCCATCTGTTTACCAAGTTGAAAGAACAAGTAAAACAACCCACCCAATTGGTTACTAGGTTTAGTACATGTAGGTCGTGTCAGAGAAGGATTATCATGAAAGTACTTGTTTATATATAGCTTAAAGACCTGTTTACGGCTATGGCGATAATCTTGCTAGCATTTCTATTGAAGACTATAAGGGCATGGGGTAGCAGAATGTATGAGATACACTTCTTAGCAGGAGCACCAAAAGCCCAATTCTTAATGCAATACAGCCACACATATTGTTTTTGTGACCGACATACGGTGGCCTTTTTGAGGTTAGGGAGAACTAAGCCTGATGCTGCTGATGGTATCAAGACAACCAATGTTTACATTAGATTTCACAATCGTCCCTTACTTATTAGGTTATTTTGAACTGAAAATCACAAAAATTGTTATGTTGGAGTGAAGTCCATGGAAATACTTTATATATGTCAGTTAACTTGTTACACTGTTATTTATACATTGCATTAACTTAACTGAGCTCTATAAGCAATGTCAAATACTAAATCAAAATATACTAGTTTGTATTGGTAATTTGCATTTGAGATACAGTATTGAAATGATGACTTGGCAATATGTAGTTTAGATTTGAAGGTAGTACTCAACGTACATGTTGTAACTTACCCTAGAATGCATATAAATTATATTAATTGGAATTCAACATAATTTATTGGTTTTGTAATTTTTTACCTTTCTCTTTTTGTTACATCTTGCTTTTGTCGTTTTCGCTTACAAAACTCCAATGTTTTATATGCTGTATGTTCCACATCAAATTAAGTAGTAGACAAAATTACTTGTTGTTAAATCTGCAATGTTGAAAAGTTTTAGCTCATGTTTTTAACGTTTTATGTCGAGGTGATGTTGTGTGAGGTTTGACTGTATTTTCATGTGGTACCCATGTAATCACATATATCTCCCATCTTGATAAGACAGTGTGTAGTTTCATTGTTACAGAGTCTGTAACTGCACTGAATATTTGCGCTACCATAGCTGCGCTCTAACAGTTCACTCCTAGCATGCTTAGATGTAGTGTTGTGTTTGTAGTAAAGGTTCCTAACATTTTGGATAGACAAATAAATATCAACCAATCTATGCGGGTACTTTAACACTATTGTTCACATTTATTGAATTGAACCTTTAATAGCTGCTTTAGAGCTGTTCTCTATCAACCAGTCAGCATAGGGATGTACTGCCTAGTTCAATCTCAACAGATACCTAAAGGCTAACCAAATTTATTTACTTCAAATTAATCAACCCGTTGAAGTTTCGCGCAACAAGTATTGTTAGGTTTCATAAAATCTCCACAAGAGAATAACGATATTGTCGGGTGGTCATAGCTGTTGTTGCTTGCCTATAAGATGAAGTTATATGTTAATTTGATGCTATTAGTTCTTGGCGTAATTCAGCTTGTGTTACTATTGACTGAATTGATGATTAGGATGAACTGTTCAGAAAAACTTTGGTCAGTTGCTTTCAGAAAAAAACATGTTTCGTTCTCTCCCAGGCTTCATCTGAGATTCGTCTCCATGTAGGTCAGGCATCAACCGTTGATTATGTAAAAATTCTAAATCTCAAGCAAATTCAAAGTGAATTTTGAGAAATTATGTCAAAGATTTGATCTTGCAATAGTTCATCGAAATGTACAATAATTTATACTCACAATTTATTTTGTCAAAAGACCAATCCATGGCCATTAAAAGAAGATGAAATTATTCGTCTGCAAGAAAATTTTTAGAAGTTCAAGCGTTATTTTATATTTCAGTATGAAGCCATTTTATATCTCAAATTTGACTTTTCCATAAACTGAGTGTCACAATTACTTATTGATTTGCTGCAAACCTTTTTCAGAACGTCATTAAACCTAATCTGTTGTTGCCTTCCTATGAGATGAAGATACTGGCTAAATTTATGATATTTTTCAGTTGCTTAGTATATTATAAAGTTACTATTGACTGAATCGATGAGTCAGATGAAATGACCAGACAATTTTTGGTGCTGTTTTCTTCGAAGAATATAGGTTTTGTTCTGTCCCAGGCTTCAAGTGAGACTCTTTTCTATGTATGCTAGGCATCAACCATAGTTTGGATAAAAAGTATAGCTATCAAACTAATTCAAAGCAAAACTTGAGAAACTTGTTGTGCTGTTTTCGGCCAAGTCTTGAGGCGCACTCTGAGACTGGAGGTTTAAAGGCTTTGTTTATGCATGAAAAGGCAAAAAGAGATAAGCTTGTTGAAGGGGTAAAATAAACTTGGCACTAGAAAACATAAAAATGGTCGTGAGGATTGCAAGAAAGCTTGGTCTTTTGCCGCTGCCTTAAAAAACAGAAACAACTGCTGCTCTTTTGTCAGTAAACATTGAATGTTTCCGGTCTTATCCCTCAATATCTTGTTACTGTACAATGATACCACTGGCAAAGTGAAATCAACTTTGCAAATGACAAGGAAACGTATTTGCAAAAAAAATAATGCTTTCTTTGAATATATGATCTTACATTTCAGATCCCATTGCTTTCATGTCACACTTTTTGCAACAAAAACTGTCGGAGACACCTCATAATAATGGTTTTTATATCAATAAGTGTTGGCCGCAGGAATTCGTAGTTTGTGTCAATTGAGGTTTGGATTGCTGCTATCTAAGTAAACTCTGATCTATTATGATACTGCTTTACTTTGTAATAAATTAAATTGGAATTATTTGATTTGTTTAATCATACACCTGTGGGCTAGTCTTGTGGAAAGGTCCATATCTCTCTGAATAAATATATTTCCATGCTCTCACACATACATGTATCTATCTCTATAATAGCAGTCACCAAATTCACTTTCCATGTTTTCTTCTCGCCCGGCCATTTATGTTTTTATTGCCTCACTATCCATCTTCATGATCAATCTTTTCAATGACTCTTTAATTGCTTGCTTATTACATTTTCATACATAGCTTGGGATTAGAAGTTTTGCTGAGTTTAGCATTTTCATTTTAACCCTGTCTCTACAGTCAAGCAGATTTACAGGCGCATCAGCCACTCTCTTAATCTGAAGCTTGTATTTCTAAGATCTAGTCCTTAATGGATTCAATCATAGCATTTGATAGAGCACTAAAGCTTTGGCACCTCCACATCATTTATTGTGTTGGTTGAAATGGTATACCTGCTTAGCTTTAATGCAAATATATATATTTGCATTAAAGCTAAGCAGGTATTCGCATTGCTAACCTCAATAGGTGCAACTTACAACAGTTTGTTAGGTCTTCAGAGTTGCGGGTGGAGTTGCGCGCCCCTGATCTATTATAGGCTGCAGCTGTATGATCTCTTCTATATTGTTTTAAAGATAGTAGATACTATGCTTTGGTTACTTTGGAAAGTTTTGCTACAATTGTTTGCCACTACCTTAATTAATTAGCTTTCCCTGAAAGCTAATCAAATGAGCTTTGCAAAAAAGCTTACTACATGGTATATAAGGATGAGACTGACTGCTTAGATTGTATGTTTGATTAGTAACCCTACTGGTCAGCGCGCTTTGTCAGAGGCTTTGGCTCTATTATCAGCCTGGCTTCTCTCATCGTATTCTGCATTCTTCGCAAATATGGACTACAAGGAACCATTAAAATAGTATATGTGGATTTGGTGCTCCTATCTAGGAGACCACTAACCTTTCTTCACCGGCTAGACAGTGTGGGGGCCAAGCAACCGCGACGTAATTCATAACTGAATGCTAGCGATGGTACCCACACTAGACGGCCCCCATTGCTATAGCTTTCATTGTACAAAAAGACAACAAAACATGATTAAATCACAAGCTATTGTACCTAAGTTGGTCTATTAGTGAATATAAACGGTATGTGTTGAAGCTCTCCAAATTTAAACCTATTTTCATGCTCAATTAGAGTATACTTTGGGTGTAATTAGAGTATACATGTCTGAGTATACCTCATACATGTCAGCCCTCATACAATTGTTCTCTTCAGCATCTGACAAATCTTATCTTAACTTTTGCCTTTCTTTCTCCTGTTTCAGTTGAGCTTCCAATTGTAGCAACTTTTCAGACTTTGGTTGAGTTTAGCTTTTTGTAAATTTACCAGTTTGTAAGTGATTCAGATAATAAATCGGTACTAAATCTTGCAGATTTGCATCTATATGCATATTTTAGCTAGCAAAATCCAATTTGTGTCATTATTCAGATTGTGTTTTCAACTTCACAATTTATTGAACAGAACTCAACAACCATAAATTATCCTCCATAAAACTTTATATACACAACATGAATAAAAATATTGTTTAAAGGGTAATATATGTTTGTAATTAGCAAAATAGTGTATTTATCCTTAAGCTATTAGCTTTAAAAGAAATCTATGTCTAACTTAATTATCCTTTTGGCTGACATGGTAAATCAGTTCGAACTCTTTTAAAATAATACACATTATATATAAAATATGGAGGGATATGTGTACACACATGCCTATGAGTGTATGTGTGCCTATACTTTTTAACAGTATCTGGTACTTTTCACCATGTGTGTTGTGTTTTGACTTTCCTAGTCTGGTAGACAGATAATGTACATACTGCCACACAATGCTTAGGAAAGCCCTCTGACACACAACATGACTAGAAAAAAATTTTAAACAAGGAAATTTTTATTAATTCTATTATAACCTGTTAATCTTTTAGCTGTCAATTTTGCTAAAAAGCTATATCTGGCTTTCTCATGTTTGCTAAAAAGCTTGTAATGTGACCCTACACATCTATTAATTGCAACGCTTGCACATATCTGCTATCCCTTGGCTGCCTTTAAGCGTTGCGAGTTGATATTTTATCATAAGAACTGGTTCAGTGGCTTTAATTTTGCAAGAAGACATAAAAAGACATAGTGTTTAATCACACTCAATTGCGGCTTGGTTGGTCTATTAGTAATTTATATAGATAGTATGTATTGAAGTTCTACAAGTACAAACTTAGTTTCATAATTCTTATTATACCTGCGTACATCCATGCCTGCATGTACACTTGTACACATGCATGCATGTGTGTGTATGTGTGTCATTGTCGCCGAACAGTATTTTGTCCTTTTTGCCATGTGTGTTGTATTTTGATTTTCTAAATCTGTTGAAAAGATATTGTGAATACTGCAACACATTTTAAGGATAAGGCTTTACGTACACAACATGACTTAAAAACGTAAATTAAGGACTGAATATTTTGTATACAGAGTATTTTGTTAATACCATTATAACTCGTTCACCCAGTAGCTTTCATTTTTGTTAGAAAGCTATATCTGGCTTTCTCATTCTCATGTCAGCTACAAGCTAGGAATGCAACACTACACATCTATCATGCATTGCAGCGCAGGTACTTATTATCATATGGTTGCTTTTGGATATTTTGAATTGTTATTTTGATTGTAAGAACTGGTTCTGTGGTTTTAATTTTGCAAAAAGACAAAAGTACATATCATTAATTCACAAGCTACCATACCTACGTTAAAATATTAGTATGTATCAATAGTGTGTGTTGAAATTCTACAAATATAAACTTGGTTTTATGTTAAATTCCAGGATGCTTCGGGTCACTAATTTTAGCTGTTAAAAAAGTAACAAACACATTAAGTTATGATTGAACCAGTACAGTGTATGTTTTGACATTTTATAAACATGTCATTGACAATTACTTGCTCCAACAGTCGGGCTGCAACAGTTAGAAACTTACATCCCTTCCTGGTTGAGTGACTATTGTTTAGTCTCTTATAATACATCTGTTGTTAGAGGTGGGTCATCACTTGACATTGACATAGACATGGCAATGCTCATAAAAAATATAAAAACACATTAAGTTTTTCCAAGGTTAACTGACGTTGTTACAAATTACATTTATTTATCACAATAAAATCATTACATTTCATGTTTGAACAAAGATTTTTCAAGACAGAAAAACCAAAACCTATCGGGAGTTTAACGCTAAAAAATGCAAGTTTCAAATTGTGATGAAAAAGTACTTTTTTTGCAAGAAAGATCTATGGATTCCTATGTCACTACCGACAATGAGTCAATGTGAGACAAAAGCATATTTTTAGGAACCGTTAGATATTTCCACCCATCTAGTCACCATGTTATGGTTATCCAGCATAGCAAAGAATGATAGCCTGAGTTTGAAGCAGATTTTACAGATACTGACAATTTGTAAAACATTATTACAGGAAGTATAAACAAGTGAACAACTGGGTTGTATATACGTACATATTGTGGAACATGCTAACAAAGATTTATTCCTTTACAAAAATTAAAGATTAAAGTATTTTTTTGTAAAATTTGCTAATTTGAAATGCAATCTGTTATAAACCTATTATTTTATTACCTGATTGCTGAATAAGTATTATCTTTCAACAATTATTTTACTACTTAGTTCCAAAAATGAAAGACACTATAAAAATTACAAAGCATCACAGATGTTTCAAGTTAATATTTTGCGGACTACAATCTTTCTAGCCATTTTTGCACCATGGAATTAAGTGTTGCTAAAACTTTGTATTTGGTCAAATTATGCTAATATTTTTCAAAACCTCAATCTGTAGTTTTATCTGCTGATTTTATTATGATTATATTGTGTGCTCTCAGTTAACCTTCCAGAACATAATTGGACATTATTAGAATTATATAGACTGAGGGTTGAGTGTTATGAGCAAATTGAACAGTTAACTTTTTATGTTAATAATTTCAGTTCTTATTAGTCATATGCTTTTCACCACAATATCTTTGTGTGGCCTTAGGTCTGTTAGTTGCAAAATCCAGCATACTAGGTAAAAGCAATAGTAATTGATGACCAAATATTTTGTTTATAAATAGTCCCGTCTACAAGTACTTTGCTTTTTATCAATTGGGATGGGAAATAGTAGACAAATCTTTGTTATTTACATGTAGATGAACTTTCACAAATTTTCAGTACATTTTATCAAAAAGTATCGGTATTTTTCTATCATTTGTGATTGTCTTTGATGTTTGCAGTAAAATGTTTTTCACAGTTTGTCAAAAAAGTCGACAAGATATGACAGTGTTTGAAACCAGCAGATTGAACAGAGTCGCGATATTGCGTTTGTAAATGTAAAAAACCAACATACTAGGGACGAGTAGTGCTGCAACTTAAACACAATAGCCCATATTACCTATAGCAATGATATCAGTTAATGATGAAATTTCGATATGGTTTTTATCTGAGCATTTTTAATGTAAAAGTAATGTCAGGATGTTAAAACATCCTGGCAATAATAAAAAGTACCAACCCTTTCTCATAGTCTACTAAAATTTTGTATAAGTTCATATTTAAATACATGAATACTTTTTATACGTTCCAGGAATGCAAATGCAAAAGCTTGGACAAGGGCATCATAGTAAAAAAGAGTTGTCCCTGATGCTGTCTTAAACGAATTCAGTTTGGTGTTAACTTGGCCTCCTAGAGTTGTAAAGCTGTGATTGAGATTGAAGTCTTCACACTCCTCTCTCAATCCTTTTACAACAGTTATCATTTTTAAATTAAAGAGTGGTTGGTGACTGCAGCAACTCTTACTTGGGTCTGTTTATTTTTAAATATGGGTGTTTTCAGAGAACTCGCCTACAAAGTGAAATGTAAAGATCAAAATCTCAAATCACCCCTACACCAGTTTTTGCATTACTTTTAGGAAGTCCAACTATTCAAATTTTGTAAACAAAACAGTTTTTTGCTGGGTCGTTGAGAAATTTTGCAGCATGTCGGTGTTTCAACAACAGATCAGGGAAAGGTTGCCGAGGTAACAGGGGACACTATATCGGACATTTTATCAAACAAAAAGACACTATAGCTTAATCTTCTTTCACCTGCTTTAATACTCGGGTAATAAGGTTACAATGCCATAAGAACAGTTAGCTATGGAGTGCAAACAATGTACTTTACATAAAACAATTGCCTGTCTTACTATGCATACAGGTTGCCGATGTAACAGAGACACAAAGAGACATATTTTCTTGTTACACTGGTAATATTGCCAAATGATAACACTATGTCATTAATTTGAAGTAATGTTACTTTAACATACAATAACAGTGATCATACATGTTTAAATTCTTTGATATCAGATATTTAGGGTAGTTGTCCATAATACCAGTTGCTGATGCAACAGGGACACCGAATGATGCAGTGTCCTTTTTTACTGTACAATGATACCATTGGCACAGTGAAATCAACTTTGCAGATGACAAGGAAACGTATTTGCAAACAAATAATGCTTTCTTTGATTATATTATCTTAAATTTCAGATACAGTGCTTTCATGTCACACTTTTTGGTACAAAAAAATGTTGTAAACACTACATAATAATGCTTTTTATATCAATAAGTGTTGGTCGCGGGAATTCGTAGTTTGTGTCAATTGAGTTTTGGATTGCTATCAAAGTAAACACTGATCTACTATGATACTGTTTTACTTTGTAATAAATTAAATGTAAAATATTTGATTTATTTAATCATACACCTGTGGGCTAGTCCTGTGAAAAGGTCCATATTTCTCTGAATAGATCTATTTCCTTGCTATCACAAATACATGTATGTACCTTTATAATAGCAGTCACAACTGTCACTTTCCATGTTTCCTTCTTGCCTTGCCATTTAAGTTTTTTATTGCCTTACTATCCATCTTCAAAATCAATCTTTCAATGACTATCTAGTTGGTTGCTTATCAAATTGTCATACGTGTAGGGTGATTGTGATTCAAAGATTTGCTGGGTTCAGCAATTCCAATTTAACCATGTCTCTCAGTAAACCAGACTTGCCGGTGTATCAGACACTCTCTCAATCTGAAGCTTGTATTTCTAAAATCCAGTCCTTAATAGATTCAACCATAGCAGTTGATAAAGCGCTAAAGCTTTGGCACCTCCACATCATTTATTGTGTTGGTTTAAACGGTATACATAAACTACATATATATACACTATACATATATACATATATATACACAATACACTATACATATATATACACTGTATATTTGCATTAAAGCTAAGCAGGTATTCCCATTGCTAATCTTAATAAATGCAACTTAACACAGTTTGTTAGGTCTTCAGAGTTGCGGGTGGAGTAGCCGCACCCCTGATCTATAGGTTGCAGCTGCATGATCTCCTCTATATTAATTTATATAGAGTAGATACTAAGTTTTGGTTACTTCAGAATGTTTGCTATGATTGGTTGTCACTACCGTAAATATTCAGCTTTGTGTGAAAGCTAATCAAATCAGCTTTGCAAAGAAAGCTATCTATATGGTATATAAGGACGAGCCTGACCGCATAGATGGTATGTTTGATTTGTAACCCAACTGGTCAACACCCTTTGTCAGAGGCTTTGGCTCTATTATCAGCCTGGCTTCTCTCATCGTATTCTCCATTCTTCGCAAATATGTACTACAAGGAACCATTTAAATAGCGAATGTGGCTTTGGTGCTCCTATCTAGGAGACCACTGATCTTTCTTCACCGGCTAGACATTGTGGGAGCCAAGTAACCGTGCCGTCATTCATAACTGAATGCTAGCGATGGTACCCACACTAGACGGCCACTATTGCTATAGCTTTAATTGTACAAAAAGACAACAAAACATATAATTAAATCACAAGCTGTTGTACATACGTTGGTCTATTAGTAAATATAAATGGTATGTGTTGAAGCTCTCCAAATTTAAACCTATTTTCATGCTCAATTCAAGTATACTTTGGGTGAATTATCTTTGTTGTCAATCAAGTAGCAAATATCTTCAGGTATAGTTGAATATATAGGGTTTGGTGTTTTCTGACATATGTCATAGACAAACGCCTGTTTCAACTCTCAGGCTGCAACAGTTAGAAACTTGCATATCTTCTTAGTCGAGTGAGGATTCTGTAAATTATTGTTTTACATGTACTGGTTAAGGTGGGCAATATGTTGAGATTACCACAAACATTGCAATGCCCATAGTAAACTTATCCAAGCATTAGGTGTCTTTAAGGTTAACTGAAATTATCATGAGTTACATTTATTTTTGGCAATATAATCATCTTATTTCATGTTTTTTATATTATTTTTATGATAGCGTAATGAGATCCTGTTGCGGGTTTAACGCTAAAAAGTAAAAACCTTGAATTGTGATAGTGAAGTTTTTTTACAAGTCAGGCCTATGAATTCCTATGTCACTCCCAACCTTCAGCAAATGTAAGAAAAAAACACATTTTTAACAACTGTGAGGTTTATCCACCCTTCTAGTCACCATGTTATAGCTATCCAGGATTGGAAATAATGAATGCATGAGTTTGAAGCAAATTCTAAAAATATTGATAAACTGCAATATATTATTACATGGACTATATAAGTAAACCAAGGGGTTGAACACACATATTAAAAAAAGTTTCTTCTTTCACAAAACTCGGGAAATGAAATATTTCTCCACAGAAGATTGCTATTCTCACAAGTAATCTGTTAAAAACCTATCAATTTATGACCTGCTTTGCTGAATAAGAATTTTACCTAAAAAACTACAAAAAATTACAAAATTTCACAAATGTTTCAGGTTAATATTTTGCAGACAACAGTCATTCTGGCCGTTTTCACACCATGGAAGGGTAGATAAAACCTTTGATTTGGTCGAATTATGCAAATACTTTGAAAACACCAATCTGTAATGTTATCTGGTAATTTAAATATGATTACCTTGTGTACTCTCAGTTAATCTTCAAGAGCTTAATTGGACTTTATTAGCATTAAAGTTATATAGCCTGAAGGTTGAGTGTTAGAAGCAAGTTGAGCAGGTAAATTTTTATGTCAATAAATTTAGTTATTAACAGACGTGTGTATTTCACCGCTAACTTTTGGTCTGGCCGGAGGTCTGTTAGATGCTAAATCCAGCATACTAGGTAACAGCGATAGTAGTTAATGACCAAACCTTTTGTTTATAAATAGTCCTGTCTACAAGTCTGATGCTTTTTATCAATTGGAACAGGAAAGAGTAGACAAATCTTTGTTATTTAAGATGAACTTTTACAACATTTTTCTACATTTTATTAAAAAGTATCGGTATTTTTCAACCATTCGTAATTCTGTTTCATGTTTGAAATGATGTGTTTGTCAGAGTTGGCCAAAAAAAGGTGGGAAAATATGTATCTTCTGGAACCTTCATAATGACCAAAATCACTATATGGCGTCCGTGAATGTAAACAAAACTGACATACTAGAGACGAGTAACTCTGCAACTTGAACACAATAACCAATATCACCTATACCAATGATAACAGCTAGTGATGACATTTCACATACTTTGTATTTGAGTATTTCTCAAGTAACAAAATTGACAGAAGGGTTAACCATCCTGGCAAAAACAAAACAGTACGAACACTCTTTCATAGTCTACTAAAATCTTGCTTAAGTTCCTTTTAAATACATGGATACTGTTTATACATTCGAGGAATAAATTGCCAAAGTTTGGGCAAGGGCATCATAGTAAGCAAGAGTACCAGCTGATGCTGTCTTAATCAAAGTTCACTTTGATTTGACATATCAAGGTTTAAATCTGATTCCTTGTTTTTAGACTAGTCAATAATGTGGTTCCCAATCTTAGCTGAAAACTTTATGGCCTTTTGATGAAAAATGCAAAGCAAATAGAAAATAGTAGTGGCAATAACAAAGATGCTGAAGCTGAGGCATTTATGTCGCTCCTTCAAAGAAGACCACAAATTATAGGTGAGATTAGCATCACTGTTTTAGGTTATTTATACAATTTATCAATTGACATAACATCTATTGATGTATCTATGTTCGTTGATTATAGCAGACATATATTTACGCATCTAAACATGTTTATCTCTCTCTCGGATTGTTATGAATGTTTCAGGTCAATACGGGTAGAGCTGTTTTACTTGTATAATACCTGCAGTATTGTACTTTCCTAACAAGATTTGTTCTATGTTTACTTGTAATTTCAGGTAGAGTGAATAGTTTTTTGCGAGGGCCGCTGAAGAAAATTGAACAAGCACTCGGATGCATGCAGAAAATTATTTAATGATAATCCAGAAGTTCTTAACTCCTTCGCACCCAGGCGCGAGTTAACTCGCATATTTATAACATAGCTATGCACCTAACGCGGGTTAACTCGCGTCTGAAATTTACCAACTCTTTGCATCGTTATTTTTAAATTATAAAATATTATTTTTGATTAGTTAGAAATAAAAATTTCTGGCCAATCAGAGAAATTCTAAAATATGCCTCTATTACGTCTCCGGCGAAAGTTATAACCAAATTAGTATACCCATCTCAGTTTCTATTAAAACCGGAAATCATCATGCTGACTTGAAATTTTATCGTTCGTGATAATTTTTTTTTAAATCTAGAAGTAAATATGCAGATTCAGAAGTGGTAAGACATTGAAAGACTGCATAAATCAAGTCAAAACATTATTTTTAGTGTTGCAAAGTTTTCATTAACTTTTATTTTTGCCAATTTGTATCGTTATGCTCGAATAAAAATGCACTCTTCACGCTGCCAGCCGTAGTCGGACTAACGTTATCTTTCAGCTTCGATAGGATCATATTGATTCAGAGAGCTGTCTATGAAGTCTGAAAAGTCAAGAACGGAGTTATTGAATTTATTTTTATTATTTGAAACATTTTCATGATGTTTTATTTGAGTTATTTTGGCATATAGATTTGTTATGATTTTGTTTGAAGGATGATGCTCAAGAGAAAAAGTTTGAAGTTAGAGTTTCATGATTTTCATGTTGATGACTAATTGCATATGTATAAATAATAATTATAAATATGTATTATCTGTAATAAATGAGTAATTTCAGTCAAACCTTGTATATTTTGGAATTTTTATGGTGTAAATCTAACTTTGGTTCAGCAAATGACATCTTTTTCAAAATTGGAAATTTCCTGAAGCTACCTTCTTTGAGGCACGGATCTACATAAAAGGGATACAAGGTGTCTATATGAATTTAATGTATTTTGAAACAAGAGACCTGGTTGGTTCTTTTGAAATTTGATAGAATAAATTATCTCAAGTCTGTCTCCTGTAGTAGTAATTTGAATTACAACAATTTTATGAAAAATTAGCGGTATCTGAGGCTAATCACCTAGAAATTCGTCGGGTGCGAATGTGTTAAGATGTCACTTATAAAAGTCTACATTGTGACAGCACAAAGTGCTGCCACCTTTGGTGAAAAACCTATTAAGGTTAGTCCCTCATCTAATCAGGTGTTTCATTGTTATCAAGCTTAGTGTTTTATCCAATCAATTGTTTAACAGTTATTGATATTAGTATTACACCCAATAATCTGTTCACCGGTTTTTGATGTCAATCTCTCATCCAATCAATTGTTCAACTATTATTGATGCAAATCCCTCTTCAAATTAAAATAATGTTCATTTGTTATTCATGTCAGTCTGTGATCCAATCAGATGTTTAACAATGGTTGATGTCCTTCTCGCAACCAATGAAATAGTATTTAATACATACATGTATAATATGAAGATATTTGGGTACATACATGCCTATCAGCGTATGTGGGTCTACATTGTTTAACAGTATTTTGTCCTTTTCACTTTTTGTGTTGTGTTATGACTTTCCAAGTCTGTTGAACAGAAAATTTACACGCCGCCACACACTTTCTAGATAAGGCCTTATACACACAACATGACTTAAAATTACTTTAAAGCACATAATATTCCGCTAATAGCAATATAACATATTTATCTTTAGCTGTAATATTTGATATAAGGCCATATCTGGTTTTGTCATGTTATCTAAAAGCTAGTGATGTGACACTACATACCTATGCATTACAACATAAGCACATATCTATTAACACATGGTTGCTTTTAAACATTGTGAAATGTTATTTTATCATAAGGTCTCGTTTAGTGGCTTTATTTGTACACAAAGACAACAAAACATATAATTAAATCACAAACTATTGTACCTAAGTTGGTCTATTAATAAATATAGATAGTATGTGTTGAAGCTCTACAAATATAAACCTAGTTTCATGCTCAATTCAAAGATACTTTGGGTAAATAATCTTTACTGTCAATCAAGTAGCAAGTATCTTCAGGTATAATTGAATACCTAGAGCTTGCTGTTTTCTTACATGTCATAGACAAACACTTGTTTCAGCTCTCAAGCTGCAACAGCTAGAAACTTGCATATCCTCCTAGTCAAGTGAGTATTCTATAGTTTCTTGTATTACATGTATGGGTAAAGGTGGGTCATCAGTTGATATTACCATAGACATCGCAAAGCCCATAGAAAACCTAGGCGTCTTTAAGGTTAACTGACATTATAATGAGTTACAATTACTTATGGCAATATAATCATCTTATTTCATGTTTTACATATTATTTGTACGATAGCAAAGGCAAATCCTGTTGCGGGTTGAAAGCTAGAAAATAAAAGCCTTGAATTGTGATATTGAAGATCTTTCTGCAAGACCAACCTATGGATTCCTATGTCACTCCCAACCATCAGCGAATGTAAAAAAAATACATTTCTAACAATTGTGATGTTAATCCACCCGTCTAGTCACTGTGTTATAGTTATCCAGCATAACAAATAATTAAAGCATGAGTTTGAATCAGATTCTAAAAATATTGATAATTTGCAATATATTATTACAGGGACAATATAAGTAAACCAAGGGGTTGAACGTACATATTAAAAAAAGTTTCTTCCTTAACAAAACACGAAAAATAACATATTTCTCCGCAGAAGATTGCTATTCTCGCAACAAATCTGTTAAAACCTATTAATTAATGACCTGCTTTTTTGAATAAGAATTTTGTCTAGGCAACTGTTTTACTAATTATTTTTAAAAATGAAACACACTATAATCATTACAAAGCATCACAAATGTTTCAGGTTAATAATTTGCAGACTACAGTCTTTCTGGCTATTTTCACACCATGAAAGGGCTGATAAAACCATTTATCTGGTCGAATTACGCAAATACTTTGCAAACCCTAATCTGTAATGTTATCGGGTACTTTAAATATGATTATATTGTGTGCTGTCAGTTGATCTTCAAGAGCTTAATTGGAATTTATTAGCATTACATTTTTATAGCCTGGAGGTTGAGTGTTTGGAGCAAGTTGAACAGCTAAATTTTTATGTCAATAATTTTAGTTGTTAAATGACTTGTGTATTTTGCCACTATCTTTTGGTCTGGCCAGAGGTCTGTTAGATGCTTAATCCAGCATACTAGGTAACAGCAATAGTAGTTGATGACCAACCCTTTTGTTTATAAAAAGTCCTGTCTACAAGTTTGGTGCTTTTTATTAATTGACATGGAAAAGAGTAGACAACTCTTTGTTACTAAATATGAACTTCCACAAAGTTTTACTCCATTTTATTAAAAAGTATCGGTATTTTTCTACCATTTGTGATTCTGTTTGATGTTTGAAATGATGTGTTTGTCAGAGTTGGTCAAGAAAAAGTTGGCAAAATATGTAGCGTCTGGAACCTGCATAATGACCAAAATCACGAGATGGCAACCGTAAATGTAAAAAAACTGACATACTAGAGACGAGTAACTCTGCAACTTGAACACAATAACCAATATCACCTATAGCAATGATAACAGCTAGTGATGACATTTCACATGCTTTGTATTTGAGTATTTTTGAAGTAACAAAATTTACAGAAGGTTTAAACATTCTGGCAAAAACAAAAAAGAACGAAAACTCTTTAATAGTCTACTAAAATCTTGCTTAAGTTCCATTTAAATACATGGATACCGCTTATATATCCGAGGAATGAATTGCATAAGTTTGGGCGAGGGCATCATAGTAAACAAGAGTACCAGCTGATGCTGTCTTAAACGAATTCAGTTTGGTGTTAACTTGGCTTCCGAAAGTAGGAAAACTGTGAAAAAGTCTTCACACTCCCTTTCTCAGTCTTTTTACAGCGGCTATCATAGAATAGAATATATAACTACAATATAATAGAATAGAAAATACCATTATGATAGAGTTGTTGAAATGGTAGTTGGTGACTGCAGCAAGTTTTATTGGAGTCGGTTATTTTTTCTATATTTATCTGAATAGAACTATTTCAATTGTTTCACACATATGTATTGAAAAATATGTGTTACACACACGTATTTTTCACAATGTATGTATCACTATAATAGCAGTCACCACTTTCACTGTCTTTGTATTCTTCTTGCCTTGGTATTTGAGTTTTTAATGCCTTTTTACTCATTTTCAAGATTCATCTCTCCATGATTATCTAGTGGGCTGCTTATCACATTGTCATAGGTAACTTGTGATTAAAAAATTTTCTGAGTTTAGCAATTTCAATTTAACACAGTTTCTTGGTTAACAAGATTTAGAACTAGATCTGCCACTCTCTCAATCTGGTGCTTGTATTTCTAAAATCCAGCTCTTAAGTCTTTTAAATTTAGCCCTCGTTGAATTTCACCACAACAGTTGATATAGCACTAAAGCTTTAGCACCTCCACATATTTTATTGTGTGGTTGAAACACTCTTCATCAACTGTATTTGCATTAAGGCTAAGCAGGTATTCGCACTGCTAATCTCAATAAATGCAACTTAACACAGCTTGTTAGGTCTCCAGAGTTGCGGTTGGAGTAGCCGCACCCCTGATATATGAGTTGCAGGTGTATGAGCTTCTCTATAGTGTTTTAAAAAGATTACTTACCAAGCTTTGGTTACTTTAAAATGTTTTACTATTATTGGTTGTCACTACCCTAATTAATCAGCTTTACCTGTAAAAGCTAATAGAATGAGCTTAGAAAAAGTTATCTACATGGTATATAAGGAGGGGTCTTACTGTCCATGTGGTATGTTTGATTAGTAACTCTACTCGTCAGCATCCTTTGTCAGAGGCTTTGGCTCTATTATCAGCCTGGCTTCTGTCATCGTATTCTGCATTCTTCGCATGTATGATTTAGGACACATTAACCTTCACCGGCTAGACAGTATAGGGGCCAAGCAGTCGCGCTGTCATACCTAACCGAATGCTAGCATTGGTACCCGCACTAGACAGCCACCATTGCTATATCATAGACTAGCCGTTGTATAACTGTTTGGATAGTTTGTGTTATATATGTGTTATCCTTGTTTATTTCTCATTGGATCTTAGGAAAATTGGCTTTACTAATTTGTTGTTTATGTTCTAGTTGATCTTTCAAAATTCATGCTCATTAATTTGAGCTAACAAAATACTAGGATGCAGAACAACTACATTGTAATTTAAAAAACCAAGGAATAGCGAGGAAACAATTGTGACTGATGTTAATATATATGTGTCGGTAAACCTTGAGCATTGCAGGTTACTAGATATTCTTTGATAGTAATCTTACTTAAACAACTCAACAAATAGTTTCGATATTCTTTAGTTTTGTTGGATTGTTGATGACACAGCATTGAAGTTGACTTATTCATTTCGGCTGTAGCCATAAAGCTGAAGAACCCTATGTTACACTTTTCTATTCTCCTACTAAATAAAACATAGAAAGTTGTTGGACCACATCAACTGTCTCATGTAGTGAATAGTTTCACGTCATGTCTTGTGTATCTATTGCCGAAGATTGACAGCAAAAGAATGTGTCTCATGAGAGGAGCAACTCTTGTCCCACATTATTTATGCAATGTGTCCCTCATCCGGACCTCATACATTAAAAAGTTGAACGCTTAAAGTTTGGTAAGAATAAGGCATGTTTACCTTTTTTTTTTTAAGTTTGATGCTTTCATATTTGACCTCAATATTGTTTCTCTTTTGAGCTTTCATCAAACCGGATATTACCCACAGTCTGTTGGCTTTGAGATATTTTTTTGTATTGGAGTTAAAGAAAGCTACACGGACTGATTTATTAAGTCATAAGAGTTGTTCGATAAAAGCTGTGATGTTGCTTTAGCGGCTACTGGCCAATGCCTTCTTAAAGCTTTTTAAAATATAGCTGAATATAATGTAGTAAATATAAGGCCGGGAATATTTTGACAATTTCTGTAAAACTTCTATTTGAGTGCCACTTTTATTCAGAGCCACCTCAAATGGAAGGTCACCCTAGGAGAATGGAAAAAATACAGCACCACCCTTTGAAGAAACGCCACATTTATTTGATCATCACTTTGACATTCTTTGATCCGTACAAACTCATAATAAGAAGAGCTCAGTAGAAAAGTGTTCAATAGAGGTACTAATAACAATATTTGGAGGTTACTGTAATGATTGCCATGGTTTCGCTGGTCAGGAACCTAAGCAGATCAAAAGTCAAATCATTAAAACTTTACTCCGATATGACTTACAAACGTCTAAATATGATCCCTTGCTTTTAGACTTCAAAATAATTTGCTTCACAATTTTATCTGAGTACTTTATGGCGTTTTGATGAATGATGCAAATGCTGTCCAGGAACTCGTATGACATGAGAGCTATGATTTTATGGCAAACAAAATAAAAATTTTCAACTCAGAAGTGTAGTTCTTTTTTACAATTGTAAAAGCAACACCATCAAAATACAGACAATGATGGATAACGTGCCCAAAGATATCTCAAACACATTGTTAACTCAAATAGATTTGTTCGGTTCGCTCTCACCTAATCATAAATTGTATTAGATAACACGTGAATTACAGTGAGATAAACAAGTCTTAGATACATCGATAGACGCCTGCTATATGCAATGAAGATAGATACATCCATAAATGTAGCATGAATAATTGTAGGCCATAAACCATGACTAGGGAAAATTCAACAGTTGTAATAGGAATAGACCTAGGCTATGAGCAACGAACATCGATACATCAATAGATGTAATGTCAATAAGCGTAGGTTATAAGCACTGACCATATATATGTCAATAGATGCATTGCCAATAGATATAGGCTATGAGCAAAGAACATATATTAGTCAATAGATGTAACATCAATAAATGAAATCTATAATGACTAGGTTAGAAGTGACATTAATCAAACAAGAAACTTCCTGAGGTATGTGTAGTATTAGATTCAGCATTTAGACTGGTTTCTTGCTAGTACCCGGGACTTTAAATAATTGAACCAGCTTTATTTAAAATTAAAGGCCAGGAAATGCGGTTATTTACGAGTCAGTATATTTCTATCAATATATGATTTGCAGATTTTCGGTTCATTTATGTTTATGTAGTTGTTTACACAGTTTCTGAGAAGCGAACTGCCCATAAAGCTAGTTTTTACCTTAACATACCGGTATTGTTTGCCCTATTGTAGGATATACACATAGGAGCTATCTATTACATGCCAATTTTGGCAATTTGTAGCTGATATGTTAACTCAATTTAATATTTTAGCATCCCTCAACATGTTCGATTTAACAAACCAAGTAATGTGTTATAATAACCTAATACATTAATATACATATGGATATCTCCTTAAACAGTTTTTGCTAATGTATTGTCACATGCCCTATTTATTGTCTCCTAATTCTACCCAAGATTGTGTGCCATGCACCATAGGGATGGCAAAAACTACCCGTTTTTCATACAATTTTGCTGGGTTCGCAATCACAATTAAACACTTACTGCACCCACTTGTGTACCCATCTAAACATCTAACTGTAACCAACCATGTACCCATCTAGCCAATTCATTCTACCAATTTGTGTACCCATTTCAACACCTCATTGCACCCAATTATGTAATGACAACCTAATGAACTTGAAAGACCAGTTGGATCATGTTTATGCATTTGTCAAAAAAGCAGCAGCTGTTTCTATTTTTCAAGGCAGCAGCAAAAAGGCAGCTTTTTAGCAATCCTCAACACCATTTCTTTGTTTGCTAGTATTTTATTTTATGTTACCTCCTCACCAAGCTATCTCTGTTTGCTTGTTAATGCTTAAATAATGCCGTTAGACCTCTAGTCTTACGGTGAATCTCATACTCGCCAGAAAATAGCACAACATTAAGATCAAATGCTAACCTGAGCTATTAGCTCTTACTGTCTTTGACTTTTGATTAGAGGGCAGTGCTGCAGCAAACATCAGCAAACAAGAAATGTAGGGTGGCAGCTAATTATTTAATTCATATCACAATTACGGAGGCTGGAGTTTGATTCTGATGCATTTGTTGTCAGTTCTATGCGCAGCTTTGTGTTCAGAATAGTCTTGCAATGCTCGTACTTCACCTTAAGTTTACCGTAAGTTATAAGCCTAGTTTTATGTTACCATTATGTATGGAGAATAGCCTAAAACAACAAAGAGGGTGGAGCTCTGTTTTTTGACTACCTCCCACAAATTTTAGAAAAGTTAGTATAACTTTAGTTAACCCTTTTAGTTAACCCCCGAAAAAACGTTAATGTCGCTTATATTTTGTAGTTTTCCTTGAAAGAGCGACGTTAATACCTCAAACTCAGCAATTTCCTAAACTGTTTTTTATACGTTCATATATCATACCAAGTTAAACAGAGAGCAAATTTGAGGAAAAAATTAACCTTGCACAATTAATAATTACGGTCAGATGCAGACCTCTCAAACTTCATTTGACCAAGCAATTGTTCGAGTTATCAGAGCGTTCAAGCCAATAAAACATGGTCGCAAAAACATTATTTATCAGTAGATGCATGTAAATAAGCTATATATAAATCAAAAATTTATTGCTTTTTGCAAGTTAAAGGAACTCTCCTATAAAGTGGTAAAAATTTTAGTCAAATAGTATAAATATTTTTCTATCACTTGAGATTTGTTGGTTGTTTCAATTATTTGAGTGACTGCTTGAAAACTTTCAGATTAAAATTTGCAAAACTTTATCGCAGTTAAAACTTTCCGAAAAAAAACGATTTCTTTTGGACGCCTTAATCAAAATCAATTCGTCGTTTTGATTTTAAGTTTATTCGAGGGTTTTCACACTTTGACTTGTTTCAGCCTTCTCCACTTTCTTAGGGTATGATATTTGGAAGAGGGACCTATCGCAAGCTTATAAATAATTTAGGACAGGGGTTGCTACTCGTAAAGTTGTGTCATCAACAATCCAACAAAACTGAAACAGATCGAAACTATGTGTTAAATTATTCAAGTAAGATAACTATCTAAGTGTATCTGATGACCCGAAACGCTCAATGTTTACTGACATGTATTAATACCAATACATTATATATCAAAATAATTAAATATATAAAATAAATCAACGGATCGCAGCATAAAAGAGTATCTCTAGTAAAGGAACTCTAATATTTGCAAGATTAACAACATGCTTCATAAAAACATGGAATGCAGCTGATCAACTACTTCTAAATCAAACGAAATTTGAAACATGAACTAGAACAAAAACAGAAAATTGGTATTAACAGAGCTATCAACCGTCGAGGAACTTCAAAGTTGGCAAGGGTGCAAGCATGCTTTGTGAAAAGTTCTAATGTAACTAGTCAGCTATTTTCAAATAATTCAAAACTTTACACATGGACTAGAACATAATCAAGTTAGTAAAGCCAGTTTGCATAAAACTCACCAAGAAATAAATGAATACACTTTTGCAGTTCCGAAGATACTAGAATTGGTGCTGACAAAAGAAGACAGAGCTCACCACAGATATAACTCAGACAAAGCCAAATAGTTGCGCAAAGGCTAGTCCATGCTATAGAATTGGTGGCCGTCTAGTGTGGGTACCATCGCTAGCATTCAGTTATGAATGGCGGCGCGGTTGTTTGGCCCCTACACTGTCTAGCCGGTGAAGAAAGATTTATGGTCTCCTAGATAGGATCACCAAATCCACGTATGCTATTTAAATGGCTCCTTGTAGTACATATTCGCAAAGAATGCAGAATAAAATGACGGAAGCCAGGCTGTTAAAAGAGCCAGAGCCTCTGACACAGGATGCTGACCAGTAGGGTTACTAATCAAACATACCAACCCAGTAGTAAGTCCCCTCCCTATGTACCATGTAGATAGCTTTTTTGTTAAGCTCATTTGATTAGCTTTCACAGAAAGCTAAAATTCTGAGTTTTTCAACCAGCACAATGAACAATGCGGAAGTACCAGAGCTTTTGCGCTTTGTCAACTGGTATTGTATGAATCAATAGCGGCTGGATTATAGAAATGAAAGCTTTAAATTGAGAAAGTGGTTGATTCACCAGTAAATCTCTTTAACTGAGAAACTGTCACAAATTTAAATTGCTGGACTCGGCATAACTTTTAATCACAAGTTACCTACGGCATTATGATAAACAGCCCACTAGATAATCATCGAGAAATGAATCTTGAAATTGGATAGTAAGGCATAAGATAACACAATTAGCATGGCAAGTAGAAAACATGGAAAGTGAAAGTGGTGGCTACTATTATAGAGATTCATACATGTACGATATATGTGTGAAACCATTGAAATAGATATATATGGAGAACTATATTAAAATTAACCATATACATGTATACATAAACTTAGATTGGTCAATGGGAAAAAAGCCTGTCAGACCTAAATAGCATGACGTTACATCTTTGAATTGTACCAAAGCTTGACTGTACTGCTCTTAACAATGGAGCTAATGAGGATAAGGTTACAAAATCACATTTATTTGCACATAAAAACCTTATTGGATGCATAATCCAGTAAACTAAAACAATTATGTGATAATATATGAACACCACCAAGATTAAAGCTATAAAAGTTATGAAATGTTGCACACATCATGAGCTATTCGGGGTTTATTTGCCTTCCTCTCCTATCCCCATTCTTTCTTTTTCCCTTCCCCCTTCTCTTAAGCAGTGGGAAAGGAGAATGGAAAGCGGAAAGAGAGAAAGAGAGAAGGGGTAAAGGGGGGCAAATAGCCTATCCACCCAAAGAGCTAAACCCGGGCTAGGTAAAAGACTAATATCATGCTGAACTAAACATGACTAAATATGATGAGCCTGTGAAGATTTGATCTGATCAGGTAAGTGCAATTAATGGCTTTCTTAGTTTTATAATGTGCCCTAATCGAAATATATCTCTTTGCTATCTCACGAGCTATTCTACTAGCATGATGCTGAATCTCAGCAACCTCTCCATGGTGGCAATTAGTTGTAGCCTGGAAAAGTATGTCACTAATCCAGCACTACTAAGCAACACTCTCATCAATTTCTCACTGTGGTTGCGAACCTCAATCACCACAGTTAAAGAGAAAGTCAAGGCGCCACAATTCTTAAAGTTTGACTCACAACAAAATTCACATTACAGTTATTTGACATCAAAAGATTCACTATGTCTTACTCTGCTGTGTTGTAGATGCAAATTATGTGGAAATGTGATTACAAGCACTTAAAAGCTCAAAAACGAACAGTTAATGACAGTCATCGCAAAACTGCCATAGATTAGAATATCTTTCCAAAACGGCTCAAACGGGACGTATTTGTCCAATATGGCTTCTGTTCACAGTTTCAGGCAACCTCATTCATCGAAGTATTTTCAAAACATACTCCACGCATTCAAAAAACCGTGTCTATTGTTCTTACACGTCTTTTGTATCTTTTTTGCAATGCTGTGACTTTCAGCACTGATCTCGTAATACCTACTGTAAAAATTCGTTTAATGTTTTATCCTTAGGTCGAAAGAGTATATATCATTGTCTGATAAACCTGACGAGCCTGTTGGTCACCTCTGATAATAGAAAAATGCTGCAGAAATTATTTGCGAAATATGGGCCACTGATCAGATAATGACTAGATTATTAGACCAAGCCGTAAAAAGACTGTAAAGTAACGAGCATCTATATTTGATACAGGGTTCTCGGTAAAACCCGAAATGTTTGTCATAAACTAGTGTTACGAGAAGTTTTATATTGAGCTTTTTATTGGCTTTTCAATTCACGCAAGAACATCACGAGTCGAAACAATACCCAAATGCAATGACTACGTCAGAGAAATAAACTGATTTTGATCTACGGTGGCTTCTTGATGGTGGGGATTAACTGTTCGTTTTTGAGCTCTTAAGAGCTTGTAATCACATTTTCACCTAATTTGCAACTACAACACAACAGAGTAAGACATGGTGAATCTTTTGATACCAAATAATTTCATGTGAATTTTGTTGCAAGTCAACCTTTACTTGTGATAAGGGAATTCGTTGCTTGGTTGACATAATAGTTGGTAACATCCATGATGATAGTGATACAATTATTACACTTCCGCTTTAGTGACTGAGATACATAACCAGCTGTAAAATAATCGCTCTGTCTAATTTTTGACTTAAGACTCCTCTGCATACTCATCATATTTAGTCATGTTCAGTTCAGCATGATATTAATCTAGTTACCTAACCAGGGTATGGTTATTTGGGTGGGTGGTTTATCCAACTTGACCTCGACTGAATACTACTCTAAAAGCATCGATGATATTAGGTAAATTGGGGTTTAGTAGTCTCACCGTCACAATCAATGTAACAGCACAAAGAAGAATGAGCATTTAAACTTATAGGAGTAGATGGGTAAACGCTTCTTTGATTTGTCTTTGCACATTTCGACTTCGACAACAAAATTTGAAAACATAAATTCGCCAATTTAGACTCACTATCTTCACAGCAGGCAGCACTACAATGACGCTGAGGACAACAACTCAAGCACTCTTGTCTATCTTTGTTTGCGAGTCTGGTGTTTCTGTCATTGACACAAAACTCATCATTTCTTTTGCTACAAAATAGCAACTAATTTGAATTTATATTGGTAGCAGACCACTGTGAGTCTTTTAAAAAGCAGAGTGGTCTATCCCTGCGCCGGTGGAAAAAACAGCTACTCAAAAGAATGTCGATCTGCATACTGATATTATCTGATAACAACATTTGTTTATGTTTTAATATAGTTTAATATTTTTATAACATTTGTCCTTTATTATTATACTATCATATTAATTATATTTTACTTATATTAATAAGTAATCCCACTAATAAATTATAAAATTTAACTAATAGCTTATATTAATCACATATACATATATATAAATATATTTATATATATATGTATATATAAATATATATATATAAGTATATATAAATATATATAAATAAATATATATATACATATATATATACATATATATATATATATATAAATATATATATATATATATATATATATATATATATATATATATATATATATATATATATATATAAGTACTCTTTTGCATATGCCTAAACCCTCTAAGCAATATGCTGGAGGAGACTCAATATGGGTACCAGTTTAAGAGTGGCACCAAGATTAACCACCTCTTCTACATGGATGACATCAAGCTGTATGCTAACAAAGAAAGGGACATTGATTCGCTAATACACTTCACTCAGGTATACAGCAAGGACATCGGAATGACCTTTGGTATTGAGAAATGTGGAAGGCTAATTCTCAAGAAAGGCCATTCTATGCTCACAGATGGCCTAAGAATGCTAAATGGTACTATTAAAGATATAGAAGAAGGGTACAAGTATTTGGGGATTATGCAAAGCAACATCAACCACAAAGCCGAGGTACGTCACAAAGCCATTACCGAATACAAAAAACGCCTTCGGCAGGTCTTACGGAGCCAGCTCAATGCCTAGAACCAAGTCATGACAATAAATACCTATGCACTGCCAGTAATAAGATGTCCAGCAGGCATAATAAAGTGGACTAAGGAAGCCATCAAAGAAACAGATATAGCAACTCGTAAACTGCTGACCATGCATGGAGCACTTCACCCAAAATCTGATACTACTAGATTGTATCTTGATAGGAAAGATGGCGGTAGGGGGCTCAAAAGTTTACAGCAGACAGTGAAAGAGGAGGAAAAAAACATCAAAGCATATGCAGCCTCCATGGCCATTTCAGATAAGTTGCTAGCTGAATTTCAATCGGCTGCTCTTACAACGGACCTACGCCCTGATGATGAGGAAATTGACTGGCACACGAAACCTCTTTATGGTGCTTACCACCAACAAATATCTAAGGTTGGCGATCTTCACCAGACATATATGTGGCTGAACAAAGGAAACCTAACGGCCAATACAGAGTCGCTAATCATGGCAGCCCAGGAGCAAGTGCTCCCAACAAGGCAACTCCAAACGAAAATCTCTCACACTAGAGACGATCCTAAATGCAGACTGTTCAAAGATGCACCTGAGATCATCCAACACATCATCAGTGGATGCAAGCAGCTAGCAGGAAACGCATACACTGAGCGGCATAGTCATGTTGCAGGTGTTGTGTATAGAAGTCTATGTGATGAGTATGGCCTTAATAAACCACAACACTGGTGGGAAGCTCCTCGTAAGGTCAATGAAAATGACCGCGCTAAGATCCTCTGGGCATTCTACATCCGAACTGACAAGCATGTCCTAGCAAACCAACCAGATATAGTGGTGGTAAACAAAGAAAACAAGCGAGCTACTATAATAGATATAGCAGTACCCAATGACTACAACATAGCCTGCAAAGAAAAAGAAAAGGTAGAGAAATATCTCCCTCTTGGAGAAGAGATTGAAAAATGCTGGAATGTAAGAACAACTTTAATCCCAGTAGTTATTGGAGCACTGGGCGCAATAACACCGGCGCATGAAATGTGGCTCTCCCAAATACCAACAACAGTCAACTCAGGTGGGTTGTAGAAAAGTGCGCTATTGGGAACAGCTAAGGTCTTGAGGCAAGTGCTCAAACTCTCAGGTCTCTGGTAGGAGACCCGAGTTAGAGCAGAATTTACGACCCATACGGAGTATCCGGGGTGAGGAAACAATTTTATATATATACATATATATATAATATATTTATATATATAAAAAATTGTTTCCTCACCCCGGATACCCCGTATGGGTGGTAAATTCTGCTCTAACTCGGGTCTCCTACCAGAGACCTGGGAGTTTGAGCACTCGCCTCAAGATCTTAGCTGTTCTCAATAGTGCACTTTTCTGCAACTCACCTGAGTTGATTGTTGTTGGTATTTGGGCAAGCCACATTTTATGCGCCGGTGTTATTGCGCCCAGTGCCCCAATGACTACTGGGATTACAGTTGTTCTTACATTACAGCATTTTTCAATTTCTTCCCCAAGAGGGAGATATTTCACTACCTTTTATTTTTCTTTGCTGGCTATATTGTAGTCATTGGGTACTGCTTTATCTATTATAGTAGCCCTCTTGTTCTCCTTGTCTACCACCACTATATCTGGTTGGTTTGCTAGGACATGCTTGTCAGTTTCGATGTAGAAGTCCCAGAGGATCTTAGCGCGGTCATTTTCATTGACCTTACCAGGAGCTTCCCACCAGTGTTGTGGTTTATTAAGGCCATACTCATCACATAGACTTCTATACACAATAGCTGCAACATGATTATGCCGCTCAGTGTATGCGTTCCCTGCTAGCTGCCTGCATCTACTGATGATGTGTTGGATGGTCTCAGGTGCATCTTTGCACAGTCTGCATCTAGGATCATCTCTAGTGTGATAGATTTTCGTTTGGAGTTGCCTTGTTTGGAGCACTTGCTCCTGGGCTGCCATGATTAGCCACTCTGTATTGGCCGTTAGGTTTTCTTTGTTCAGCCACATATATGTCTGGTGAAGATCGCCAACCTTAGATATTTGTTGGTGGTAAGCACCATGAAGAGGTTTCGTGTGCCAGTCAATTTCCTCATCATCAGAGCGTAGGTCCGTTGTAAGAGCAGCCGATTGAAATTCAGCTAGCAACTTATCTGAAATGGCCATGGAGACTGCATATGCTTTGATGCTTTGCTCCTCCTCTTTCACTGTCTATATACACTGTTTCTATATAAATATATATAAATATATATATATATATATATATATATATATAAATATATATATACATGTATATATATATATATATATATATATATATATATATATATATATATATATATATATATATATATATATATATATATATATACTCATGCTACAGACAGTACTGCTTTGGCTATTGAAGCCTCATCAGTGCAGCTCATAGCTTAGGCAAGGGACACAAATCCCATTACCCATCTTGCCCCAGTTGAAGTTTACAGCTGGAAAAATGTGCCAGTAGGAAACTGACAGTAGCTGAAAGAAAAGTAAACTCTTTAATTTTCCAATATATATATATATATATTTGAAAAATTATTGCGAAAAAAGTAAACTTTTAGTATTTGCGCTACAAATTTGTTTCGTGCGAGCACTCATCAGACGCGATTGTACTAAAATAAAAAACTTTACCAAATGTGCCAAAATATCAGAAATGGGCTTGCTGTGTTAATCATGTAATTTAGTGCTAAGTGTAACCGAGAAGATAACTCCTAGCATGTCTGCAATTAGAAGTCAATTCATTTCTTTTATTTAATGTGCCTAAGTGTGGTTTGCATATTATGAAGTATTTTTCTCGTAAACATAATTTGCATCATTTTGTTTGTATATGGTAGTGCTTGAGCTAATATTCTCCATGTTATGTTGTATGTTGAGTTGCTGTCTTTCAACTTCCAAATGTGCTTGCTCATTTCTGTGTGTTGTTGTTTGTTTTTGTGGTTAAACGAGGCTTTATGGTTGCTGTATCTAGTTTTAAGTTCGGTTGAGCAAAGTCCTATGTAGGTCGCTATGTGGTTGTTTGTATTGTTGCTCACTGTTGCTTGATATACTGTACATCAAATTTTTGGCTCAGCAATTTCCTTCCAAAGGGCAGCTGTTCTTTGGTCTGCAGTTGCAACTTTTTTCGTTGTCTTTTCTTTGTAGTGTACTGGTTTTATTAAGGGTTTTGTTGCTCGCATCAATGGTTGTTTTCATGTTTGGCATTACTGAGTAGCTCAGTTTTAAGGTTTGCCTATTACTGTAAATATTGCATGGAGTGGGTGTTTCTTTGGGAAGCATGTCATAGCTATGCTGAAGAATTTTTGTCCGATATTGGTTGCAACATTGGCACTGAATGGTGGGTTGTACCATGTGATTTTTCTTTGTCTGTTACGTTTTTTTGATTTTTTCATGTTGGTTTCATATTGTAGTTTGCTGTTGTATCCACTCTTGTGAAGTGCTTCTTGGTATGGTTGCACTGTGCTGCTAAATTGTTGTTCATTTGATGAAAGTGCGTTTAATCATTTGTTTATGTTGTCTGGTAAGTTTTTCAATATGGAAGGTGGATGGTTGCTTTGTTTGCGCACATATAGTATAGTGTTACTTGATTTTTGGAAAGGCCTGAAGCTGCCATCTTGTGGATTTAAGGTTACGTCAAAAAAATTTACCGATCGTTTGTTTGCCTCAATAGTAATTTTCAAGTTGTTTTTATTAAATATGTTGCATATTAGTTTCTTTGTTCTCTCTATAGCATGTGGTGTGCCCTTGCAAACTGCAAGTCCGTTGTCTCTGTATAGTACAATGCTGCAAGTCAATTCTTTGGGTATTTGAGTCAGTAAGTAAGTCCCTATACTAATTCACAAGTCTTCGCTCCGTCGTAGCTACCCATAGTCACGTCAAAAATTTATTAGAGTTCTTCTTTGACCAGGCCGTGTCGTTGTGAAATACAAGCAATCTTTTTGCATGTAGTATAATTGCCTTTTCGTCTTCTGTGATATATATTATGTTGCCTGCAAAATATAATGCTTTTTATAATAGTGCCTCTGTTATTGAAGGGTAAAATTTTACTAACGTCAAAAGTAATAAACGCTTGCTGTTGCTTTTCCTTTATTTCTCTAAACCAATTCAGTACGTCACCCGTACTTCGCCATAATTTTACATTAGTTTCTCTTGTCACTTTTTTGTTGATACTTGTGAGCAGAGTTTTGCTTATTTTTCCTATTTCAGATTTTGTTGGATTGATTAGTCTACACATGGGGTGGTTTGTGAAGTTATCTTTGTGGTCTTTTAACGTTATGAATGGCTGTTTCTCTGCTATTGTCTCAATTCTTTTCTCATGTCCTAATTTGTGAGCTATTTCTTTGTCTTTTGATGTAATTTGGTTTACTGCTGTCTTGTCAGCTTTTTTGTAGGTTTAAGTCACATTATTTTGCGACATTTTGCTGTATTCATCATTTTCAAGTTTGTAAAAATTGGTTGTTTTGTCAGCTTTGACAAGTATTTTATTGTTTGCTTGTATTCTCTTAATGTCATGAAGCAGTCTTCGTTGAAGCTCATTGTTGTATGGCTTGAATTTTATGCTTTGTATCATTTATGTTATCTTACTTTCAAAATATGATATTTCTTTTATAAAAGGTAGCAGTTTTTTTGTTTTGTATCTATAGGTTTCTTTTTGTTCTGATTGCTGATTTGGGTTTAAGTAAAAATGTGCTTTCCATCTCATTCCGTGAGTTAACTTCTCGGTCATTTCTATTAATCTTTGTAGGTAATTTGATTTTTTTGGTATTGATATATTTTTCATAGAGTAACCAATATTGATTTTTTCCATTTTTAGCTTTTGGGAGAGTGCTCAACACCATAGTAGTTCTCAACAAAATAAAATTGAAAATCAAAAATATCTTGCTGATGTGAAAAACCCATTTAGGACACTAAGACAATACAAGCAAACAATAAAATACTTGTCAAAGCTGACAAAACAACCAATTTTTACAGACTTGAAAATGATGAATACAGCAAACTGTTGCAAAATAATGTGACTAAAACCTACAAAAAAGCTGACAAGACAGCAGTAAACCAACTTACATCAAAAGACAAAGAAATAGCGCACAAATTAGGACTTGAGAAACGAATTAAGATAATAGCAGAGAAACAGCCATTCATAACGTTAAAAGACTTCAAAGATAACTTCACAAACCACCCTATGTGTAGACTAATCAATCCAACAAAATCTGAAATAGGAAATTTCATGTATAAGCAAAACTCTGCTCACAAGTATCAACAAAAAAGTGACAAGAGAAACTAATGTAAAATTATGGCGAAGTACGGGTGACGTACTGAATTGGTTTAGAGAAATAAAGGAAAAGCAGCAGCAAGCGTTTATTACTTTTGACATTAGTGAATTTTACCCTTCAATAACAGAGGCACTATTAAAAAAAGCATTAAATTTTGCAAGCAACATAATAGATATCACAGAAGACGAAAAGGCAATCATACTAATGCTAAAAGATTGCTTGTATTTCACAACGACACGGCCTGGTCAAAGAAGAACTCTAATAAATTTTTGACGTGACTATGGGTAGCTACGACGGAGCGGAGACTTGTGAATTAGTAGGGACTTACTTACTGACTCAAATACCTAAAGAATTGACTTGCAGCATTGAACTATACAGAGACAACAGTCTTGCAGTTTGCAAGGGCACACCACAAGCTGTAGAGAAAACAAAGAAACTACTATGCAACATATTTAATAAAAACAACTTGAAAATTATTATTGACGCGAACAAACCATCAGTAAAATTTTTTGACGAAACTTTAAATCTACAAGATGGCAGCTTCAGGCCTTTTCAAAAACCAGGTAACATTATACTATATGTGCACAAACAAAGCAACCATCCACCTTCCATATTGAAAAACTTACCAGACAACATAAACAAATGATTAAACGCACTTTCATCAAATGAACAACAATTTAACAGCACAGTGCAACCATACCAAGAAGCACTCCACAATAGTGGATACAACAGCAAACTACAATATAAAACCAACATGAAAAAACTAAAAAACGTAACAGACAAAGAAAAATCACATGGTACAACCCACCAATCAGTGCCAGCGTTGCAACCAATATCGGACAAAAATTCTTCAGCATAGTTGCGACATGCTTCCCAAAGAAACACCCACTCCAAGCAATATTTACAGTAATAGGCAAACCTTAAAACTGAGCTACTCAGTAATGCCAAACATGAAAACAATCATGGATGCGAGCAACAAAACCCTTAATAAAACCAGTAGACTACAAAGAGAAGACAACGAATCAAGTTTCAACTGTAGACAAAAGAACAGCTGCCCTTTGGAAGGAAAATGCAGAGCCAAAAATGTGATGTATCAAGCAACAGTGAGCAACAATACAAACAACCACATAGCGACCTACATAGGACTTTGCTCAACCAAATTTAATACTAGATACAGCAACCATAAAGCCTCGTTTAATCACAAAAACAAACAACAACACACAGAATTGAGCAAGCACATTTGAAAGTTGAAAGACAGCAACTCAACATACAACATAACATAGAAAATATTAGCTCAAGCACAACCATATACAAACAGAACAAAATGATGCAAATTATGTTTACGAGAAAAATACTTCATAATATGCAAACCACACTTAGGCACATTAAATAAAAGAAATGAATTGACTTCTAATTGCAGACATGCTAGGAGTTATCTTCTCGGTTACACTTAGCACTAAATTACATGATTAACACAGCAAGCCCATTTCTGATATTTTGGCACATTTGGTAAAGCTTTTTATTTTAGTACAATCGCGTCTGATGAGTGCATCACACGAAACAAATTTGTAGCGCGAATACTAAAATTTTACTTTTTGCGCAATAATTTTTCAAATACTTCATACTCCACTAATTATCTTTTAGGTTTTTAGTGTACAGTTCTCTTTTTATATGCTTTTGCACTTGCTTTTAGTTAATATATGTATATATATATATATATATATATATATATATAAATATATATATATATATAGGCCTATATATATATTTATATATATATATATAAATATATATATATAGGCCTATATATATATATATATATATTTATATATATATATATATGTATATGTGAATAATATAAACTATTAGTTAGATTTTATAAATTATTAGTGGAATTACTTATTAATAAAAGTAAAATATAATTAATATAATAGTATAATAATAAAGGACAAATGTTATAAAAAAAATTAAACTATATTAAAACATAAACAAATGTTGTTATCATATAATATCAGTACGTAGATCGACATTTCTTTGAGTAGCTGTTTCTTCCACCGGCGCAGGGGTAGACCACTCTGCTTTTTAAAAGACTCACAGTGGTCTGCTACCAATATAAATTCAAATTAGTTGCTATTTTGTAGCAAAAGAAATGATGAGTTTTGCGGCAATGACAGAAACACCAGACTCGCGAACAAAGATAGACAAGAGTGCTTGAATTGTTGTCCTCAGCGTCTTTGTAGTGCTGCCTGCTGTGAAGAAAATGAGTCTAAATTGGCGAATTTATCTTTTCAAATTTTGTTGTCGAAGTCGAAATGCACAAAGACAATTAGAAGAAGTGTTTACTCATCTACTCCTATAAGTTTAAATGCTCATTCTTCTTTGTGCTGTTATATTTATTGTGACGGGGAGACTAATAAAGCTATTTTACTAAATATCATCAATACTGTTAAAGCAATAAAAAGTTAAGGTAAAGTGGAATTAGATTCTACAATACAATGGTCATTCACTTCTATACTTGTAAAAAAATTTAATTAAAAAATACTGGGCCTATTAATGTATATTTGATAATGGGACTTAGTTTTTGTTTATGGTGAAAAATGAGTTATAATCTTTGCATAATCAGAGTCACAATCTTTGCATGTCTTGAGTATGCAGAGGAGTCTTAAGTCAAAGATTTGACAGAACGATTATTTTACAGCTGGTTATGTATCTCAGTCACTAAAGCGGAAATGTAATAATTGTATCACTATCATCATGGATGTTACCAACTATGATGTCAGCCAAGCAACAAATTCCCTAATCACAATTAAAGGTTGACTTGCAACAAAATTCACATTAAATTATTTGGTATCAAAAGATTCACCATGTCTTACTCTGCTGTGTTTTAGGTGCAAATTATGTGGAAATGTGATTACAAGCTTATAAAAGCTCAAAAGCGAACAGTTAATCCCCACCATCAAGAAACCACCGTAGATCAAAATCAGTTTATTTCTCTGACGTAGTCATTACATTTCGGTATTGTTTCGACTCGTGATGTTCTTGCGTGAAATGAAAAGCCAATAAAAGGCTCAATATAAAACTTCTCGTAGCACTAGTTTATGACAAACATTTCGGGTTTTACCGAGAACCCTGTATCAAATATAGATGCTCGTTACTTTACAGTTTTTTTACGGCTTGGTCTAATCATCTAGTCGTTATCTGATCAGTGGCCCATATTTCGCAAATAATTTCTGCAGCGTTTTTCTATTATCAGAGATGACCAACAGGCTCGTCAGGTTTATCAGACAATGATATATACTCTTTCGACCTAAGGATAAAACATTAAACGAATTTTTATAGTAGGTAATACGAGATCAGTCCTGAAAGTCACAGCATTGCAAAAAAGATAAAAAAGACGCATAAGAACAATAGACACGGTTTTTTGAATGCGTGGAGTATATTTTCAAAATACTTCGGTGAATGAGGTTGCCTGAAACTGTGAACAGAAGCCATATTGGACAAATACGTCCCGTTTGAGCCGTTTTGGAACGAGATTCTAATCTATGGCAGTTTTGCGATGACTGTCATTAACTGTTCGTTTTTGAGCTTTTAAGTGCTTGTAATCACATTTCCACATAATTTGCACCTACAACACAGCAGAGTAAGACATAGTGAATCTTTTGATGTCAAATAACTGTAATGTGAATTTTGTTGTGAGTCAAACTTTAAGAATTGTGGTGCCTTGACTTTGTCTTCAACTGTGGTGATTGAGGTTCGCAACCACAGTGAGAAATTGATGAGAGTGTTGCTTAGTAGTGCTGGATTAGTGACATACTTTTCCAGGCTACAACTAATTGCCACCATGGAGAGGTTGCTGAGATTCAGCATCATGCTAGTAGAATAGCTCGTGAGATAGCAAAGAGATATATTTCGATTAGGGCACATTATAAAACTAAGAAAGCCATTAATTGCACTTACCTGATCAGATCAAATCTTCACAGGCTCATCATATTTAGTCATGTTTAGTTCAGCATGATATTAGTATTTTACCTAGCCCGGGTTTAGCTCTTCGGTGGATAGGCTATTTGCCATCTTTTCCCCCTTCTCTCTTTCTCTCCTTCCGCTTTCCATTCTCCTTTTCCACTTCTTAGGAGAAGGGGAAAGGGAAAAAGAAAGAATGGGGAGAGGAAGGCAAATAAACCCCGAATAGCTCATGATGTGTGCAACATTTTATAACTTTTATAGCTTTAATCTTGGTGGTATTCATATATTATCACATAATTGTTTTAGTTTACTGGATTATGCATCCAATAAGGTTTTTATGTGCAAATAAATGTGATTTTGTAACCTTATCCTCATTAGCTCCATTGTTAAGAGCAGTACAGTCAAGCTTTGGTACAATTCAAAGACGTAACGTCATGCTATTTAGGTCTGACAGGCTTTTTTCCTTATTGACCAATCTAAGTTTATGTATACATGTATATGGTTAATTTTAATATAGTTCTCCAAATATATCTATTTCAATGGTTTCACACATATATCGTACATATACGAATCTATATAATAGCAGCCACCACTTTCACTTTCCATGTTTTCTACTTGCCATGCTAATTGTGTTATCGTATGCCTTACTATCCAATTTCAAGATTCATTTCTCGATGATTATCTAGTGGGCTGTTTATCATATTGCCGTAGGTAACTTGTGATTAAAAGTTATGCCGAGTCCAGCCATTTAAATTTATGACAGTTTCTCAGTTAAAGAGAATTACTGGTGAATCAACCTCTTTCTCAATTTAAAGCTTTCATTTCTATAATCCAGCCGCTATTGAGTCATACAATACCAGTTGACAAAGCGCAAAAGCTCTGGTACTTCCACATTATTCATTGTGCTGGTTGAAAAACTCAGAATTTTAGCTTTCTGTGAAAGCTAATCAAATGAGCTTAGCAAAAAAGCTATCTATGTGGTACATAAGGAGGGGACTTATCACTGGGTTGGCATGTTTGATTAGTAACCCTACTGGTCAGCATCCTGTGTCAGAGGCTTTGGCTCTTTTAACAGCCTGGCTTCTGTCATCTTATTCTGCATTCTTTGCGAATATGTACTACAAGGAGCCATTTAAATAGCATACGTGGATTTGGTGCTCCTATCTAGGAGACCACAAATCTTTCTTCACCGGCTAGACAGTGTAGGGGCCAAACAACCGCGCTGCCATTCATAACTGAATGCTAGCGATGGTACCCACACTAGACGGCCACCATTGCTATAGCATGGACTAGCCTTTGCGCAACTATATGGCTTAGTCTGAGTTATATCTGTGGTGAGCTCTGTCTTTTTTTGTCAGCACCAATTCTAGCATTTTCGGAACTGCAAAAGTGTATTCATTTATTTCTTGGTGAGTTTTACGCAAACTGGCAATACTAACTTGATTATGTTGTAAAGTTTAGAATTATTTGAAAATAGCTGACCAGTTTTCACAAAGCATGCTTGCAACCTTGCCAACTTTGAAGTTCCTCGATGGTTGATACCTCTGTTAATACCAATTTGCTGTTTTTGTTCTAGTTCATGTTTCAAATTTCGTTGGATTTAGAAGTAGTTGATCAGCTGCATTCCATGTTTTTATGAAGCATGTTAATAATCTTGCAATCATTAGAGTTCCTTTACCAGAGATACTCTTTTATGCTGCAATCCATTGATGTATTTTATATATTTAATTATTTTGATATATAATGTATTGGTATTAATATATGTCAGTAAACATTGAGCGTTCCGAGTCATCAGATACATTTAGATAGTTATCTTACTTGAAAAACCTAACACATAGTTTCGATCTATTTCAGTTTTGTTGGATTGTTGATGACACAACTTTACGAGGAGCAACTCCTGTCCCACATTATCTATAAGCTTGCGATAGGTCCCTCTTCTAAACGTCATACCCTAAGAAAGTGGAGAAGGCTGAAGAAAGTCAAAGTGTGAAAACCCTCGGATAAACTTAAAATAAAAACGACAAAATTGATTTTGAATAAAGTGCCCAAAAGAAATCGTTTCTTTTCTAAAAGTTTTAACTGCACTAAGGTTTTGCAAACTTTAATTTGAAAGTTTTATAGCAGCCATTCAAATAATTGAAACAACCAACAAATTTCAAGTAATAGAAAAATATTTATACTATCTGACAAAAGTTTTTACCACTTCATAGGAGAGTTCCTTTAACTTGCAACAAGCAATAAATTTTTATTATTTATATATAGTTTGTTTATTTACATACATCTACTGATAAATAATGTTTTGTGACCATGTTCTAATGGCTTGAACGCTCTGATAACTCAAACACTTGCTCTGTCAAATGAAGTTTGAGAGGTCTGTGTCTGACTGTAATCATTAACTGTGCCAGATTAATTTTTTTCTCTCAAGTTTGTTCCCTGTTTAACTAGGTCTGATACTCGGATGTACATGTATATAAAAACAGTTTAGGAAGTTGCTGAGTTTGAGGCATTAATGTCGCTCTTTCAAATAAGACTACAAAATATAAGCGACATTAGCGTTACTTCATCCGTAAAAGGGTTAAATTAATTTTTCCAAAATTTTGTGAAGTAGTCAAAAACTCAAGCTCCACCCTCTTTGTTGTTTTAGGCCATTCTCCATACATAATGGTAACATAATATGAGGCTAATAACTTACGGTAAACTTAAGGTGAGGTACGAGTATTGCAAGACTATTCTGAACATGAAGCTGCACATAGAACTGACAACAATTGCATCAGACTCAAACTGCAGCCTCCGTAATCGTGATATGAATTAAATAATTAGCTGCCACCCTACATTTCTTGTTTGCTGATGTTTGCTGCAACACTGCCCTCTAATCAAAAAATCAAAGACAGTGTGAGCAAATAGCTCAGGTTAGCATTTGATCTTAATGTGGTGTTATTTCATACCGAGTCTGAGATGCTCCATAAGACTAAAGGTCTAACAGCATTATTTAAGCATTAACAAGCAAACAGAGCTAGCTTGCTGAGGAGGTAACATAAAACAAAATACTAGCAAACAAAGAAATGGTTTTAAAGATTGCTGGAAAGCTGCCTTTTTTGCTGCTGCCTTGAAAATTAGAAACAGCTGCTGCTTTTTTGAGAAAAGCATAAACATGATACAACTGGTATTTCAGGTCCAATAGGTTGTCATTACATAATTGGGTGCAATGGGGTGTTGAAATGGGTACACAAATTGGAAGAGTGAATTGGTTAGATGAGTACATGGTTGGTTACAGTTAGATGTTTAGATGGGTACACAAATGGGTACAGTAAGGGTTTAACTGTGATTGTGAACCCAGAATTTGTGAAATTCTATTTGTGAAAACCCAGAATTTGTGTGATTTTGTGAAATTGTAGGAAAAAACGGTAGTTTTTGCCATCCCTCTGGTGCATGGCACACAGTATTGGGTAGAATTAGGAGACAATAAATAGGGCATGTGACAATACATTAGCAAAAACTATTTAAAGAGTTATCCATATGTATATTAATGATTCAAGTTATGGTAACCCATTACTTGGTTTGTTATATCAAACATGTTGAGTGTATGCTAAAATATTAAATTGAATTACCAAGTCAGCTACATATTGCTAAAATTGGCATGTAATATATAGCTCCTATGTGTATATCCTACAATCGGGCAAAAAATACCAGTATGTTAAGGTAAAAACTAGCTTTTACATGGTTCGCTTCTCAGAAAATGAGTAAACATTTACATATACATTAATGAATCGAATATCTGCGAATCACATATATTGATAGAAGTTTACTGACTTGTAAATAACCGCGTTTCCTGGCCTTTAATTTTAATTAAAGCTGGTTCAATTATATAAAGTCCCGAGAACTAGCAAGGAACCAGTCGAATTTGCTGAACCTAACGCTACACATACATAAGGAAATGTCTTGTTTGATTAGTTTCACTTCTAATTTAATCATTGCAGCTTTCATCTATTGATATTACATCTATATTGACTAATATATGTTCATTGCTCATAGCCTATATCTATCGGCAATGCATTTATTGACCTATGTATGCTCAGTGCTTATAACCTACACTTATAGAAATTACATCTATTGATGTATCGATGTTCATTGCCCATAGCCTAGGTCTTTTCCCATTACAACTGTTGAATTTTCCATAATCATGGTTCATGGCCTACAATTATTCATGTTACATCTGTCGATGTATCTATGTTCATTTCTTATAGCAAGCGTTTATCGACGTATCTAAGACTTGTTTATCTCACTGTGAACAACCATCGTCTGTAGTACCAAGTGTTCATGAGAGACTGGTTTTTGATTAAAAATTTACTTGTAAACTATTTTGGATTGTTATGAATGTTACAGGTCAATACTAGTAGAGCTGGTTATTTTACTTGTGCTGCAGTATTGTACATGTACACTCCTAACTAGATTTGTGGTATGTTTACTTGTAATTTCAGGTAGAGTGTATGTTTTTTTGCACCAGCCGCTGAGAAAATTTTCACAAGTAGTCAGATGCATGCAAAAGGGAACTAGTGATAACCCAGATATTGTCAAGAGGTCACCAATAAAAGTGTACATTGTGATATCACAAAGTGCTGCCAGCTATGGAGAAAAAACTATCAAGGTTAGTCATCCATCTAATCAGGTATTTAACTGTTGTTGAGAGTGATGTTTCATTGAATCAATTGTTTAACAGACATTGATGCTAGTTTTACATTCAGTAATGTGTTCATGTGTTTTTGAAGTCAATCTCTCATCCAATAAAATGTTCAACTATTATTGATGCCATTCTTCCATCTTATCAAATGTTCAATTGTTATTGATGTCAGTCTCTGATCCAATCAGATGTTTAACAATTTTTGATGCCATTTTCTGAACCTAGGAAATAATATTGACAACTGTACCATTTTTCATGACAAAAGTATTCTGTTTTTCACTAAAGTGGTATGAAAATAATTAATCTAGTTGTAATGGTATTGCAGAAAAGCTGTAGCATATTTAACCTACAATTAGTATACAAACTAGCAATTATGTTATTAAAAGCCGCTAGTTGAGCCTCTGTGATATACTATAGAAGAGGAAGCAGAATTATAGTGACCAATCAACAGCTTTGGGAGACTCAGTCACTGCCTGATCATGTCGTTAAATTCCCAAAGCGCAAAATTGAAGATGACATACACAACATCATTGATGATGATTAGTCCTAATTAAATTCTACTGGATGAAAGCACTTCAACACTATGTGTCTTGTTATGTTTACTGTGTAATAAAGATGAAGCATATGATCAAGAAACTGCAACACTCAACTCTACTGCATATCAATAGACAGTATTGACTCACGGTGTGAGGGCAGATATTCTCGTGCTACTAAAGCACTGTCTATTTTGTTCATTTTTAAGTCAACTTCTCAATTGTCTCTAGAAATCAAAATTATTTCTCAACTCTTGATAAGGTACATGCAATATGAGAAAGGTCATCAACAGATAGATGTAGAAGAGATTACGAAGCACAACCACTGAGTTGAGGTATCAAACACTGAAGGACACTAGACGTTATGATGACATGCGTACTGTGGTACATAGAGCCGTATTAAAAGAAGATATGGAGAGTACAAGATGTGTGATAGATGGTTTAACACCTGACCAACAGTTTATTTTTTGATAATACGAAACTCACACAATAGAGCGGTTGTTCAAAAACCTGTTTATAAAGAACTTGTTGATATAATTATTATTCTGCTGACCAGTCTTTCACCTGAACAGAGATTCGGTGCACTAGAATTGCAGGAAAGATATGTAGACACATCTTTAAATGATGCAGTTAGATATGGTCATGACAAATTTCAGTCTACTCTCCTTGCTAGTGTAACTCCACAGCAACAACAATGGATTCTTCAGATCACAAACACAAACAAGGAGTCAATTCAAGATATGGACAAGTATCTGAAGTTTCCTATTTATATTCTGTGTGGAATACGTTGGCTGCACACTTATAATTGCTGTAAGCAACAGAAATTAAACTTTATTGTGACAGTTTTATGTTAACTCTGTTTTTGCTTGAAAAATTCCATTAAATCTTTTTTGAATATTTAAATTGATTGTAATGATTATGCTGAAAGATTATTTCTAGTTTCTCTGTCAACCGCGTTTTATAAGCTACAGTATAGTTTTAAGCGTAAGATACTTCTATTTTATACCATGCCAAATTTTAGTTCCAATTTCAGCCATAAGAACTGTTTTTATTCAAACACTAGTTTCGAACAATAATCATCACTTCTTGTACAGCATGCTTAGTGAATAATTGATTTAGAAAAAAAGCTACCAATAACACTTTCTACTAATAAGAGATCAATAATTCTACTTCATGACATCAAGTTCAGACATAAAGTTAGATATTGATAGTGGATGCTGTTGCATTGGGCTCAAATAACAGATGGAAGCTGTCCATTAAATATTTTCTTGCACCACCTAAACTTACGCTTCGCTAAAATATCTACATATTTACATGGTGATTGTTCATTATAGACTAATAACAGAATTACACTGATAAATACACTATTATTACAATCACTGCAGTGATAACAGCTGGTAAAGCTTATGCCATAGTATGAAAGACCACAGGCTAGAGAAGCACTCAAAAAATCTAGTTAAGACCAGCTAGAAAAAGATCCGCTACAGTGATTTTTAATGGAAGCGTTGAAAACTTAGGATCTTTGATAAGGAACTATCAGGCATCTCGATATGAGCTGAACTCATGATAAATCCTCAATAGTAATATTTTATCTATAAAAATAAATCTTAATATGTGTTGGTTTGTTTTTCTGTTGTTTCAAGCTCCTATTATAGCCATAATTTTAGATGAGTGAAAAAAACGTTTCTCATAGAAATTAAATTGTAACGTTCCTTTTTTCAGGCAAGCGCTAACCGATGAACTATGCAAAAACCTCCCCATGAACATGAAAGGACATGTATTTCGAGGCCAGTTATGTAGCAGCTACTTGCCAAAAAAGCAACACCACAACTTGCCAATGTACTGTTTCTTTTTTTACATGGGCGAATACTGGATAAGGAAGAGTCATATCAGCGTTGTTGCCCAGTCTGATATTCTGCAAACAATTTTATGCCAGAGTCACAAATCCAGCTGCCGAGGGAACCGATGCGCCTGTATCCAGGCAAAACTGTCTTGCGCATCTTTGCACATGTGTTCACTGCAAAAAGTTGAAGCAGAAGTACGAGAGGATAGCGATGGTGAAGATGATGACTAAAAATACAATATTTTGAGCATATAGTTAGAATGCACAGTATTTTGAAGTAGTTTTGGGAGACTGGATATTAGCATTAATACTATAAATCATTATGTTCACAGTGTTTGCAGCCTTTTTAAACTTTCTATGATTCATCAGTGTCAGGTAATAAGACATAATTATAGAGATTTTTTTGTAAAATAAAATTAAAGCGATTTGATTATCAATATGCATATCTCACCACAACTCAACTGTATATGTAGTTTACAAAGATTTTAATGTGGACCTAAAGATTAAGTAAGAGTTTAGGTTTTTACGAGGTGTCAGCCCTCTAAAGATTAAATAGTCTAATGTTCAAATTAGACTATTTAATACCATAGCTTATAGTTTTATGCAATTCATACAGTTGCTCTTTTGAAAATCTGTCAAAAATTATCTCAACTTTTGCCTTTCTTTCTCCTGTTTTGGTTGAGTTTCCAAATGTAGCAACTTTTCAGACTTTGGTTTAGTTTACCATTTTGTAAATTAATCAGTTTGTAAGTGATTCAGATACTAAATCAGTACAAACTCGTGCAGATTTGCATCTATATGCATATTTTAGCCAGCAAGAACCAATTTATGTCATTATTTATATTGTGTTTTCAACTTCACAATTTATTGCACAGATCTTAACAACCATAAATTTCCTCCATAAAACTTTATATACACAACATGAATAAAAATATGGTTTAAAGAGTAATATAGGTTTATAATTAACAAAATAGTGTATTTATCCTTAAGCTATTAGCTTTAAAGGAATTCTATGTCTAAACTAATTATCTTTTTGGCTGACATGGTAAATCAGCTCGAATACTTTTAAAATAGTACACATTATATATAAAATATGGAGGGATATGTGTACACACATGCCTATGAGTGTATGTGTGCTTATATCTTTTAACCGTATCTGGTACTTTTCACCATGTGTGTTGTGTTTTGACTTTCCTAGTCTGGTGAACAGATAATGTACATACTACCACACATTGCTTAGAAAAGCCCTCTGATACACAACATCACTAGAAAGTTTTTTTTTAAAACAAGAAAAATTTTATTGTTACTAATATACCCCGCTTATCTTTTAGCGGTCAGTTTTGCTAAAAAGCTATATCTGGCTTTCTCATGTTAGCTACAAAGCTAGTGATGTGACCCTACACATCTATTAATTGCAACGCTTGCACATATCTACTATCCCTTGGCTGCCTTTAAGCGTTGCGAGTTGATATTTTATTATAAGAACTGGTTCAGTGGCTTTAATTTTGCAAGAAGACATAAAAAGACATATATTTTAATCACACTCAATTGCGCCTTGGTTGGTCTATTAGCAATTTATATAGATAGTATGTGTTGAAGTTCTACAAGTACAAATTTAGTTTCATAATTCTTATCATACATGCGTACATGCATGCCTGCATTTACACATGTACGCATGCACGCATTTCGGTTTATGTGTGTCATTGTCGCCTAACAGTATTTTATTCTTTTGTCGATGTGTGTTGTATTTTGATTTTCTTAATCTGTTGAAAAAATATTGTGAATACTGCAACACATTTCAAAGATAAGGCCTTACATACACAACAGAACTTAAAAACGTAAATTAAGGACAGAATATTTTGTATACAGAGTATTTGATTAATACCATTATAACTCGTTCATCCTTTAGCTTTCATTTTTGCTAGAAAGTTATATCTGGTTTTCTCATGTCAGCTACAAGCTAGGAATGCAACACTACACATATATCATGCAATGCAGCACATGTACTTATTATCAAATGGCTGCTTTTGAATATTTTGAATTGTTATTTTGATTGTAAGAACTGGTTCTGTGGTTTTAATTTTACAAAAATGACAAAAAAACATACAATTCAATCACAAGCTATCATACCTAGGTTTGGATATTAGTAAGTATAAAGATTATGTGTTGAAAGTATACAAATATAAACTTGGTTTTATGTTCAATTCCAGGATACTTTGGGTCACTAATCTTAACTGTAAATCGAGTCACAAGCACATTAAGTTATGATTGAACCAGTACAGTGTATGTTTTGGCGTTTTATAACATGTCATTGACAATTACTTGCTCCGACAGTCAGGCTGCAACAGCTAGAAACTTACATACCTTCCTCGTTGAGTGACTATTGTTTAGTTTCTTATAATACAAGTATTGTTAGAGGTGGGTCATCACTTAACATTGCCATAGACATGGTAATTCTCATAAAGAATATAACAATACATTAAGATTTTCCAAGGTTAACTGACGTTGTTACAAATTAAATTTGTTTATGACAATATAATCATTACATTTCATGTTTGAACAAAGAATTTTCAAAAGAGAAAAACCAAAAACTGTTCTGAGTTTAACGCTAAAAATGCAAGCTTCAAATTGTGATGAAGAAGTATTTTTTTTGCAAGAAAGATCTATGGATTCCAATGTCACTACCGACAATGAGTCAATGTGAGACAAGAGCACATTTTTAGGAACTGTTAGATATTTCCGCCTATCTAGTCACCATGTTATGGTTATCCAGCATAGCAAAGAATGATAGCATGAGGTTGAAGCAGTTTTTACAAATACTGTCAATTTGTAAAATATTATTACAGGGAGTATAAACAAGTGAGCCAATATGTGGTACATACATATTGTGGAGCACGTTAACAAAAATTTATTCCTGTTCAAAAATTAAAAATTAAAGTATTTTTTGTAAAAACTTGCTATTTTCAAAAGTAGTTCGTTAAAAACCTATTATTTTATTACCTGCTTGCTGAATAAGTATTATGTCTCAACAATTATTTTATTACTTAGTTTTAAAAATGAAAGACACCTTAACAATTACAAAGCATCACATATGTTTCAAGTTAATATTTTTGGACGAAACTCTTTCTAGCCAATTTTGAACCATCGAAGTGTTGATAAAACTTTATATTTGGTCAAATTATGGTAATACTTTTCAAAACCTCAATCTATAGTGTTATCTGCTGATTTTATTACGATTATATTGCAAGCTGTCAGTTAACCTTCCAGAACATAATTGGACATTATTAGCATTAGAATTATATAGACTGAGAGTTGAGTGTTATGAGCAAGTTGAACAGTTAACTTTTTATGTTAATAATTTCAGTTGTTATGGGACTTATGTATTTGGCCACAATATCTTTGTGTGGTCCTACGTCTGTTGGTCGGAAAATCCAGCATCCTAGGCAACAGCAAAAGTATTGACGACCAAATGTTTTGTTTATAAATAGTCCCGTCTACAAGTACTGTGTTTTTTATCAATTGGGATGGGAGATAGTTGACAAGTCTTTGTTATTTACATGTAGATGAACTTTCACAAAACTTTAGTACATTTTATCAAAAATTATCGATATTTTTCTATCAATTATGATTGCATTTGATGCTTGAAGTAATGTGTTTTTCAGAGTGTGTCAAAAAAAGCCGACAAAATTTCACAGTGTCCCAAACCCGCCGATTGAACAAAGTCGCGATATGGCTTCCGTAAATGTAAAAAACTGACATACAGTACTAGAGATGAGTAGAGCTGCAACTTGAACACAACAGCCAATATCAACTATAGCGATGATAGCAGCTAATGATGAAATTTCACATGGTTTGTATCTGAGCATTTTTAATGTAAAAAGAATGACAGAATGATAAAACACCCTGGCAATAATAAAAAATACCAACACTTTCGCATAGTCTACTGAAATAATGTGTAAGTTTATTGTTAAATACATGATTACTTTTTATACATTCGAGGAATGCATAGGCAAAAGCTTAGACAAGAGCATCATAGTAAACAAGAGTTGCCCCTGATGCTGTCTTAAACAAATTCAGTTTGGTGTTTACTTGGCCTCCTAGAGTTGTAAAACTGTGAGTAAGATTGAAGTCTTCAGACTCCTTTCTCAGTCCCTTTACAACGGCTTTCATTGTCAAAATAAAGGGTGGTTGGTGACTGCAGCAACTCTTACTGGGGTCTGTTTATTTTTATATATGGGTGTTACTAGAGAACTCACCTACAAAGTGTGACATAAAGGTCAAAATCTAAAATCACCCCTACACTAATTTTGTATTACTTTTAGGAAGCCCAACTAGTCAAATTTTGTGAACTAAACATTCTTTTGTTATGTCGTTGGTAAATTTCGCAGTAGGTTGATGTTTCTACAACAGGTCAGGAACAGGTTGCTGAGGTAACAGGGGACACCATGTCACACCTTTTTATTAAACAAAATGACACTAGCTTAACTTTCTTTCACCTGCTTTAATACTCGGGTAATAAGGTTACAATGCCATAAGAACAGTTAACTATGGAGTACAAACAACATACTTTACATAAAAAACTGCCTGTCTTACTATACATACAGGTTGCCATTGTAACAGAGACACAAAGACACACATTTTCTTGTTACACTGGTAATATTGCCAAATGATAACACTATTTCACTAATTTGAAGTAATGTTACTTCCAACATACAATTACAGTGATCATATATATTTATATCTTTTGATTTCAGTGGTTTAGGTTAGTTGTCCATAATGCCAGCTGCTGATGTAACAAGGACACCAAGTGATGTGGTGTTCTTGTTACTGTACAATGATACCATTGGCACAGTGAAATCAACTTTGCAGATGACAAGGAAACGTATTTGCAAAAAGAAAATGCTTTATTTGAATATATTATCTTACATTTCAGATCCCATTGCTTTCATGTCACACTTTTTGCAACAAAAACTGTTGTAAACACCACATAATAAAGCTTTTTATATCAATAAATGTTGGCCGCTGGAAGTCGTAGTTTGTGTCAATTATGGTTTGGATTCTTGCTATCCAAGTAAACACTGATCTATTATGATAATGTTTTACTTTTTAATAATTTAAATGTGAAATATTTGATTTGTTCAATCATACGCCTGTGGGCTAGTCCTGTGGAAAGATCTATAATTCTCTGAATGGATCTATTTCAATGGTTTCATACATACATGTATGTAGCTCTATAATAGCAGTCATCACTTTCCATGTTTTCTTTTTGCCTTGCCATTTAAGTATTTTATTGCCTTAGTATCTATCTTCAAGATGAATCTTTCAACGTCTATGTAACTGTTTGCTTATTACATCGTCGTACAGCTAGGTAGATTGTGATTAAAAGCTTTGCTGAGTTCAGCTATTTCAATTTAACCCTGTCTCTCAGTTAACCAGATTTACAGGTGGATCAGCCACTCTCTCAATCTGAAGCTTGTATTTCTAAATTCCAGCCTATAGAGGATTCAACCATAGCAGTTGATAGAGCACTGAAGCTTTGTCACCTCCACATCATTTATTGCGTTGGTTGAAACACTCTACATCAACTATATTTGCATTAAAGCTAAGCAGGTATATTCGCATTGCTAATCTCAATAGGTGCAACTTACAACAGTTTGTTAGGTCTTCAGAGTTGCGGGTGGAGTAGCCGCGCCCCTGATCTATAGGCTGCAGCTGTATTATCTCTTCTATATTGTTTTAAATAGAGTAGATACTAAGCTTTGGTTACTTTGGAATGTTTTGCTACAATTGGTTGCCACTACCTCAATTAATCAGCTTTATCTGTGAAAGCTAATTCAATGGGCTTGGCGAAAAAGCTATCTACATGGTATATAAGGATGATCCTGACCGTTTAGATGGTATGTTTGATTAGTAACCATACTGGTCAACACCCTTTGTCAGAGGCTTTGGCTCTATAATCAGCCTGGCTTCTCTCATCGTATTCTGCATTCTTCGCAAATATGTACTACAAGGAACCATTTAAATAGTATATGTGGATTTGGTGCTCCTATCTAGGAGACCGCTAACCTTTCTTCACCGGCTAGACAGTGTGGGGGCCAAGCAACCGCGTCGTCATTCATAACTGAATGCTAGCGATGGTACCCATGCTAGATGGCCACCATTGCTATAGCATGGACTAGCCTTTTCATAACTACATATAATGCTTAATCTGAGTTATACCTGTGGTGAGCTCAGTCTTCTTGTCTCAGCACCATTTCTAGCATCCTCGGAACTGCAGAAATATTTTTATGTATATCTTAGTGGTAATGACAAAAGTTGGCTTTACTTACTAGTTGTTTATATTCTGGTTTATGTGTCAAAATTTCAGTGCTTTCACAAAGAGTGCTTGCAGCCTTGCCGACTTTGAAAGTTTTTTGACTGGTGATACTCAATATATGTATAGCAAACAATTAATATAATTTAGATATAAAATATATTTTAGTTGATGAATATTTTATTTTTTATTGATATGATTCTAGTTGGTTAACAGAGTATCTCGTAGCAACATTGCTATGCAACACTTGACAATTGTATGACTGCGGATTACAAACCATGAGTCTCACTAGACAAAATCATTAACAAAAGCTAACATAGGGCAAAGATTCAAAACGGATACTTGCAAAAAACTTATCAATAATGAGGAAACATTTTTGACTGAATATATAAAACAAACAATGCATATTGAATTAATCAATATGAATACATGTCAGTAAACATTGAATGTTGCAGGTCAATATGTATATATCCTTTAATATTTATTTGGCCTAAACGATTTAACACAAATATTTGGTATATTTTAGTTTTGTTTGAATGTTGATGATACGGCTTTGAAATAAAATTATTAGTTTTGGTTATTTATGCTTAACTAAAATATTTACATCTTTACATTGTGATAAAACAATATAGACTAATCAAAGAGTTCGTTAATCATTATAGTACTATGATTACATTCACTACCGTGATAATGGCGGGTAAACCTCACATTATGGTGTGAAAGACCACAGGCTAGAGAAACACAAAAAGAATCTATTGAGATCAGCTAAAAAAAGTTCTGCTGCAGTAATATTTAAAGGAAGTTTTAAAATCTCAGGCTCTCTGATAAGGAACTATTAGGCATCTTAATATGAGCTGGACTCATGAGAAATCCTTAATAGTAATTGTTTATCTGTACAAATAAATCTTAATATTTGTTAGTTTGTTGGCCTGTCGTTCCAATGTTCTTTTATAGCAATAATGTTAGAGAAAATGAGAAAAACTTAGCAATGAAGTTAAATTTATACATACCTTTTTGGAGGCAGGCACTCACCATCACACTCACCAACAACCTCAACATAAATGTAAAAAAACATGTGCATCGTGCCAATTATATAGCAGATATTCACAAAGAAGCAGCAACACTACTTGCCAATGAAAATCGAGTGTTGAAAATCTAGCTGCCGAGGGAACCAATGTGCCTATATACAGGGAAAGCTGTCTTGTGCACCTTTGCACATTTTTGCGCTGCAAAACCTTGAAGCAGGAGTACGAGAGGATAGCGATGGTGAAGATGATGACTAAGAATTCAACATGTTGAACAAATAGTTAGAATGCACAATATTTTGAAGTGGTTACGTAAGACTGGATATCAGCAAAAATGCTAATAATCATTATGTTCACAGTGCTTGCAGCTTTTTTAAACTTTCTATGATTCATCAGTGTCAAGTTATAAGACATAATTATAGAGCTATATTTTTGTGAAATAAAATTGAAGCGATTTGATAATCAATATGCATATCTCACCACAACTCAACCGTATATGTAGTTTACAAAGATTTTAATGTGGACCTAGAGATTAAGTAAGAGTTTAGGTTTTTTACGAGGTGTCAGCCCTCTAAAGATTAAATAGTTTAATGTTCAAATTAGACTATTTAATACCATAGCTTATAATTTTATGCAATTCATACAGTTGCTCTTTTTAAAATCGGTCAAAACTTATCTCAACTTTTGCCTTCCTTTCTCTTGATCAGTTGAGCTTCCAAAAGTCGCAACTTTTCCTACTTTGGTTTAGTTTACCCTTTTGTAAATTTACCAGTTTGTAAGTGATTCAGATAATAAATCAGTACTAACTCGTGCAGATTTGCATCTATATGCATATTTTAGCTAGCAGGATCCAATTTGTGTCATTATTCATAATGTGTTTTCAACTTAACAATTGATTGCACAGAACTTAATAATCATAAATTTCCTCCATAAAACTTTATATACACGACATGAATAAAAAGATTGTTTAAAGGCTAATATAAGTTGGTAATTAGCAAAATGGTGTATTTATCCTTAAGCAATTAGCTTTAAAAGAAATGTATGTCTAACTTAATGATCTTTTTGGCTGACATGGTAAATCAGTTCGAATTCTTTGAAAACAATACATATTAAATATAAAATACGGAGGGATATGTGTACACAAATGCCTATGAGTGTACGTGTGCCTATGTTTTTAACATTATCTGGTACTTTTCACAATGTGTGTTGTTTTTGGACTTTCCTAGTCTGGTGAACAGATAATGTACATACTGCCACACATTGCATAGAAAAGCCCTTTGATACACAACATGACTAGAAGATTTTTTTTAAAACAAGCAAAAATTTAATAATACTAATATAACCCGTTCATCTTTTAGCTATCAGTTTTCCTAATAAGCTATATCTGGCTTTCTCATGTTAGCTAGAAAGCTTGTAACGTGACCCTACACATCTATGAATTGCAACGCTTGCACATATCTACTATCCCGTGGGTGCCTTTAACCGTTGCAAGTTGATATTTTATTGTAAGAACTGGTTAAGTGGCTTTAATTTTGGAAGAAGACATAAAAAGACATAGAGTTTAATCACACTCAATTGCACCTTGGTTGACCTATCAGTAACTCATATAGATAGTATGTGTTGAAGTTTTACAAGTACAAACTTAGTTTCATAATTCTTATCATACATGTGTACATGCATGCCTGCATGTACACATGTACACATGCACGCATGTGGGTGTGTCATTGTCGCCTAACAGTATTTTGTCCATTTTGCCATGTGTGTTGTATTTTGATTTTCTAAATCTGTTGAAAAAAAATTGTGAATACTGCAACACATTTCAAAGATAAGGCCTTACATACACAACATGACTTGAAAACGTAAATGAAAGACAGAATATTTTGTATACAGAGTATTTTATTAATACTAGTATAACTCGTTCATCCTTTAGCTTTTATTTTTGCTAGAAAGCAATATCTGGCTTTCTCATGTCAGCTACAAGCTAGGAATGCAGCACTAAACATCTATCATGCGTTGCAGCACATGTACTTATCATCAAATGGTTGCTTTTGGATATTTTGAATTGTTATTTTGATTGTTAGAACTGGTTCTGTGGTTTTAAATTTACAAAAAGACAATACATACGATTAAATCACAAGCTATCATACCTAGGTTAGGATATTAGTAAGTATAAGTAGTATGTGTTGAAACTCTACAAATATAAACTTGGTTTTATGTTCAATTCCAAGGATACTTTGAGTCACTAATCTTAGCTTTCAATCAAGTAACAAACACATTAAGTTAGGATTGAACCAGTACCGTGTATGTTTAGGCATTTTATAACATGTCATTGACACTTACTTGCTCCAACAGTCGGGCTGCAACAGCTAAAAACTTACATACCTTCCTGGTTGAGTGACTATTGTTTAGTCTCTTATAATACATGTGATTGTTAGAGGTGGCTCATCACTTGACATCACAATAGACATGGAAATGCTCATAAAGTATATAACAACACAATAAGTTTTTCTAAGGTTAACTGACGTTATTACAAATTACATTTATTTATGACAATATAATCATTACATTTCATGTTTGAACAAAGATTTTCAAGACAGAAAAACCAAAACCTGTCAGGAGTTTAACGCTAAAAAATGCAATCTTCAAATTGTGATGAATAAGTCTTTTTTTGCAAGAAAGATCTATGGATTCCTATGTCACTACCGACAATGAGTCAATGTGAGACAAGAGCACATTTTTTAGGAACCATTAGATATGTCCGCCCATCTAGTCACTGTGGTATGGTTATACAGCATAGCAAAAAATGATAGCACGAGGTTGAAGCAGATTTTACAAATACTGTCAATTTGGAAAATATTATTACAGGGAGTATAAACAAGTGAGCCAATGGGTTGTACATACATATATTGTGGAGCACACTAACAAGGATTTATTTCTTTACAAAAATTAAAAAATAAAGTTTTGCTTGCTGAATAAGTATTATGTCTCAACAAATATTTCACTACTTTTACGCATTCGTTATTTAAAACTGAGGACTGCAATTGCAAAAAATTGGGCGAGGGCAACATAGTAAACAAGTATTGCCCCTGATGCTGTCTTAAACAAACTCAGTTTGGTGTTAACTTGGCCTCCCAGAGTTGTAAAACTCGGATTGAGATTGAAGTTTTTAACTCTCTTATTAGTATTTTTACAACGACTATAAGTGTTACAATAGTTGAAATAGAAGTTGATGACTGCAATGACTTTTACCTGGGTATTTTGGGTCTTGCCAGTAGCAAATATTAGCAAATTGACCCTAACTAATCATTTTTCCTTGAAAGCTTATAAAATGAACTTGGCAAAAAAGCTATCTACATGGTATATAATGATGAGACTTACCGCTGTGTGACGTACCGTTTGATTAGTAACCCTACTGGTCAGCTACCTTGGTCAAAGGTTTTGGCTCTATTAACAGCATGGCTTCCGGCATCGTATTCTGCAATCTTTGCAAATATATACTACAAGGAGCCATTTAAATAGCATGCGTGAATTTGGTGCTCCTACAGTATCTAAGAGACCACAAACCTTTTTTCACCGGAAAGGCAGTGTAGGGCCTAGGAGCTGCGCCGTAATTCATAACTGAATGCTAGCAATGGTACCCACACTACACGGCCACCATTTCTATAGCATGGATTAGCCTTTGCATAACTATATGTCTTAGTCTGAGTTATATCTGTGGTGAGCTCTGTCTTTTCTTTTCAGCACTAACTCTAGCATCCTCGAAACTGGGAGAATATGTTTATCTATTTCTCACTAGGTTTTGCTAAAACTGGCTTTACTAATCTGTTCTTTATGTTCTAGTCCATTTCTCAAATTCTGTGTTATTTGAAAATATCTGACAAGTTACATTAGAAGTTTTACCAAAGAATGCTTGCAGCCTTTCCAACTTTGAGGTTCCTCGACTGGTGATACTTCTCATTGATTTGGTTGTTTTTGTTCCAGTTCATGTTTCAAATTTCGTTAGATTTGGAAGTAGTTGATCAGCAGCGTTCCACGTTTTTATGAAACATGCATGATCTTCAGAATTTTTAGAGTTTCTTGACTAGAGATAATCCTCTATGCTGCTATCCAGTGTTGTATTTTAGATATTTAAATATTTAGATATATAGTGTATGAATATGAAGATATGTCAGTAAACATTGAGCCCTCTAGGTCACCAGATACAGTTAGATAGTTATCTGACTTGAACGACATAACACATAGTTTTGATATATTTTTGTTTTGTTGAATTGTTGATGACACAGCTTTGAAATAAACTTATTATTAATTTACACAGAAAATTGTTTGACCACATCAACTGTCTTATTTAGTGAATAGTTTCAATCCGTGTCAGATGTATCTATTGCCAGGCCGCGTTAAAAGATTGTGTCTTACGGGAAGAGCAACCCCTGTCCCACAATTTTATAAGCTTTGACGTGTCCCTCTTCTGGACGCCATACCCTGATAAGGTGGACAAAGCTTTGAAGTTTGGTAAGAACAATGCTTGTTTACCATTTTGGTTTAGAGTTTGATGCTATCATACTTGACTTTGATATTGTTTCTTTGTCTATTTTTAGCTTTCATCAAACTGGATATTTCCCAAAGTCTGTTGGCAGTAAGAGAGTTTTTGTTTTGAAGTTAAGGAAAGCTACACAGACTGGTTTATCGAGTCACTAGTGTTTCTCAATATATAGCTATCGTGATGCTGCTTTAGCGGCTACAGGCTTTCCTTTGAAACTTTGAAAAGTACACTATCCAAATACAGACAAACACGGAAAACTTGCTCCCAGATAGCTCAAACACATTGTTAACTCGGGTATATAGATCCAGTCCACTCTCACTCAAGAATTAATTGTTTTAGGTAACATTAACTTAGCATCAATAACGCAAACTGTTTTTTGCCCAATGGTTACCGAGACGGTTGTTATCGCTTTTAGAATATTACTTCAATCCAAGCTATAAAGATGAACATCAACTGTTAATAGTTTTAGGCATCAATATTGCCCTGTTCTGATAACTTGAGCTCTCTGATAAGTCAAACAATTTTGCTCGATCAAATGATGTTTGAGTAATCTGTGTTTGACTGTAATTATTAGTTGTGCCCAGTTAATTTCTTTTTGCTCAAATTTGTTACCTGTTTAACTTGGTCTGATACTTGGATGTATATGAAAACAGTTTAGAAAACTGCTGAGGCTGAGGCATTAACGTCGTTCCTTCAAAGAAGACTACAAAATATAAGCGAAATTAGCATCACTTCATTCGTAGACAGGTTAAGTTCATTTTTCAAAATGTTGCGTAAGGTTGTTAAAGAAACAGAGCTCAACCCTATATGTTGTTTTAGGCAATTTGTATCACCATTATCCATACATAATGGTAACATAATACTAGGCTTATATCTTACGGTAAACTTAAGGAGAGGTGTGAGCATTGCAAGACTTTTCTGAACACGGAGCAGCAAATAGGACTGAAAACCAATGCATCAGAATCAGACTGCAGCCTCTGTAGTCGTGCTATGAATTAATCAATCAGCTGCCACCCTACATTTCTTTTTTGCCAATATTTGCTGCAGCAACACTTTCTAATCGAAAAGTCAAAGACAGTGGGAGCAAATAGTTCAAGTCAGCAATTGATCTTAATATTGTGCTATTTTTTGCCGAGTCTGAGGTCCACTATAAGACTGGAGATCTAAAGGCTTTCTTTAAGCATTTACCAGCAAACAGGGATAGCTTGCTAAAGAGGTAAGATAACACAAAGTGCTAGCAAACATAAAAATGGTGTTGGGGGTTGCTAGAGAACTGCCTTTTTTGCTGCTACTTTGAAAAACAAACAGCTGCTGCTCTTTTGATAAATAGATAAATGGATACAACTGGTATTTCAAATTCATTGGGTTCTGGTTCCACAATTGGGTGCAAAGAGGTGTTCATAAGGGTACACAAATTGGTAGAGTGAATTGGTTAGATGGGTACATGACTGGGTAAAGTTACATGTTTAGATAGGTACACAAATGGGTACCATGAGTGTTCAGTTGTGATAGCGAACCCAGCAAAATTGTAGGAATAAACCGAAGTTTTCGCCATAACTGTGGTATATAGCACACAATATTGGGTAGAATTAGTAAACGATGGACAGGGAATTTGACATTACATTAGCAAAAACTGTTTAAAGAGATATCCATATATATATTAATGTTTCAAATTACCGTAACCCATTACTTGGCTGTTATATCATACATGTGGAGTGTGTGCTAAAATGTTAAATTGAATCACCATGTCAGCTACATATTGCTGAAATTGGCATGTAGTAGATAGCATCTATGTGTATATCCTAAAATAAGGCAAGCAATACCGGTATGTTAAGGTAAAAACTAGCTTTTACGTGGTTCGCTTCTCAGAAATTGAGTAAACAACCACATATACGTAAATGAACCAAATATCTGCAAATTGTATCTAGATAGAAAATTACTGCTTCATAAATAACCTCAATTCGGTGCCTTTAATTTCAAATAAAGCTGGTTTGATTATTTAATGTTCTGGGAACTGAAAGGAACCAGTCCAAATGCTGAACCTAATACTACACATACATCAGGGAATGCCTTGTTTGATTAGTGTCACTTTCAACCTAATAATTATAGCTTTCATCTATTGATGTTACATATGTTGTCTAATATATGTTCATTGCTCATAGCCTATATCTATTGGCAATGCATCTATTGACATATATATAATCATTGCTTATAACCTACATTTATTGACATTACATCTATTGATGTATCGATTTTCATTGCTCATAGCCTAGATCCATTCCCATTAAGGCTGTTGACTCATCCATATTCATGGCTGATAGCCTACTATTTTATTCATGCTACATCTATTGGTGTATCTATGTTCATTGCGTTTGGCAGACAGCTATCGACGTATCTAAAACTTATTTATTTCACTGTGAACAACCATCGTCTGTAGTACCAAGTGTTCATGGGAGACTGGTTTGTTGATTAGAAAATTAGTTGTAAAATGTTTGGGATTGTTATGAATGTTACAGGTCAATACTAGTAGAGCTGTTTTTACTTGCGCTACAGTATAATTGTACATTTACTTTCCTAATTAGATCAGTTGTGTCTTCACTAGTAATTTCAGGTAAAGTGGATAGTTTTTTGCAAAGGCCACTGAGAAAATTTGCACAAGCACCAGGATGCATGCAAAGAAAAAATGATGATAACCCGGATATTGTCAAGAAATAATCAATAAAAGTGTAAACTGTGACAGCATGAAGCGCTACCAGCTACGGAGAACAAGCTAACAAAGTGAGTCCCACATCTAATTAGGCCTTTAACTGCTATTGAGCTTAGGATTTCATCCAATCAATAGTTTAACAGTTATTGATATTAGTCTTACATCCAATAATGTGTTCACGTCCTTTTGAGGTCAATATCTCATCCAATCAAATGCTCAACTGTTATCGATGCCATTCCCTGGCTACTAAGTTGAAGAGGTCGTGCCAGAGAAGGATTATCATGTAAATACTCGCTCATATATAGCTTAAAAACCTCTTTACTGCAATGGTGATAATCTTGCTGGCATTTCTATTAAAGACTTTGAGGGCATGCGGTATACGAATGTATGCGATACACTTCTTAGCAGGAGCACCGAAAGGACCAATTATCAATGCAATACAGCCACGCATCATTTTTTGAGACCAACATATGTGGTGGTCTGGTCCAGGCTGGTGAGAAATGAGCCAGCTGCTCCTGATGGTATCAAAACAACCCCTGTTTAGTTTAGGTATACTGCACCATTATCCCTAAGTTATTAGGTTGTCTCGAACTGAATGTTGCAAAATTGTTGTGTTAGAGTGAAGCTCATAGAAATACTTTATGTCATTTAAGTTGTTACACCGTTATTTATACCTTGCATTAAATTAACTAAGCGGTATAATCAATGTCAAATACTAAATCAAAATATCTCAATTTTTATCGTTAATTTGCATTGGAGACTCATTATTGAAATGTTTGCTTGGCAATATGTAGTTCAGCATTTGAGGTAGTGCTCAACGTACATATGCTGCAACTTACTGTAAAATGCCTATATATTAGATAAATGGGAATGTAACATAATTTAATAGTTTTGTTAATTGTTACCTTGTTTTAATTATATCTTACTTTTTTGTTTCAAATCCCAAAACTACTATGTTTTATATGATGGATTTTCAACATTAAATTAATTAGTAAACAAAATTAATTTTTAATTAAATCTGTAATTTTAATCAAGTCTCACCTTTTGTGTTTTAAATTTTCTGCCAAGGTGATGTTGTGTAATGCTCACTGTATTTGCATGTGGTACATTTGTGATCACATTTATTTCCCACCCTGATAAAATAGTGTTTGGTTTCATTGTTACAAACTCTGTGGCTGAACTGCATGTTTCCGCTACCGCATTTGCGCTCTAATAGTTCTACCCTAGCACGCTTAGATAAATTATTTTGTTGTACTACAGGTTAACACTTAGTTACTTAACACTATAGAGAGATAAATTAATATCAACCTGTCTGTACAGGTACTTTAATTCTTGTGTTGACATTGCTTGAAGGTAACTTTTGTTATATGTTTTATAGCTGTTCTATATCAACCAGTTAGCATGGGGCTGTTATAGTGCTGTTTTTTGAAAAGCTGTTTATAAAGTAATCGTTGATACATATATACTTCTGCTGAGCAGTCTTTCACTTTAACAAAGACTTAGGACACTAAAATTGGAGGACAGATTGGTAGTCACGCCTTTAAATGATGCAGCTAGATATGGCCATGAAAAAGTTCTGTCTAATCTTCTGGGTAGTGTAACTCTACGTCAACAACAAAAGCCACTTCAAATCACAAACACAAACAAAGAGTCCATTCAGAATACCAGGCAATTATCTGAAAATTTCCATGTATATTCTGTGTGGAATATGTCGGCTGTTCATTTAGGATTCTTACAAGCAGAATGAGTTGAACTTTATTGTGAGTTTTATGTTAACTCAGTTTTTTATTGAAAAATGCTAATACATCTTATGTGTTATCTTATCTGACACATCTCTTGTGTCATATCAGTACTGTTGCACAGCTCCATATTATGCAAGTAGTTTTATGCGAGTGTTAAAAATCTTGCTGCCGAGGGAACCAATGTGCCTATATCTAGGCAAGGCTGACTTGTGCACCTTTGCACATGTGTGCGCTTCAAAAAGTTGAAGCAGGAGTGCGAGAGCATAGCGATGGTAGAAATGATTTTTAAAAACTCAAAAGTTCGTACAAATAGAATTCGCAATATTTTCAAGTAATTTCGAAAGAATGGATATTAGCATTTTTACTACTAATCATTAAATTTACAGTGTTTGTAGATTTATTTTTATTTTCTATGATGGATCGGTGTCCGGTTATAGAGCATAATTATAGAACTTTCTTTTTTATAAAATAAATTTAAAGCTACTTTATTATCAATATGAATATGATTACTTAACTAATTACTTAGATTATTTAAATGATTAACATAATTACATATTAAAATAATATTGTTTCTATAATAAAATGTATATTAATTTGTATTAAAACAGAAACAAAAGTTGTTACTATATAATATCAGTATGTATATTAACATTTTTGTGAGTATTTGTTATACCACTGTCACAGGACAGACAATAGTTTTTTTTTGGAGAATCACAGTTCTCTGAGACCGATATAAGATGTTGGATACAGTTGGTACATTGTGGCAGAAGAGAAGGTAAGTTGTGTGGCAGTCCTTGAACTACCAGTCTCACAAACAAGGTTACACAACTATACTTGAGTTGTTATCCTCAGCCTTCTTCTAGTGTTGTCTGCAGAAAAACTAAGGAGTCTCAATTGACTAATGTTCAAACTCAAACACAACTTAAAGAAGTATTTACCCATCTGTTCCTTTAAGTATAAATGCTCATTCTTCTTTGTGCTGTTATATTGATTGTGATGGTGAGACTAATAAAGATATTTTACTAAATATAATAATTACTGTTAAAGTAATTATCAGTCAAGGTCAAGTGGGATTATATTCTACAGTAAAATAGTCGCTTACTTCTGCACTTGTGGAAATTGTTAGTTTGTTTTCATAAAAGAAAATTGCCATTTTCATGTATATTTAATGATGGGACAAAATATTTTTGTTCATTGTAAAACAATGAATTATGATTTTTGCATCAAATGATCAGTGTTTGTCCATTTGTGTTATGCTAAGTGCTTAGTCTCTGTGAATTCTTAGTTAGATGCTAAAAGCGTTAAAATAAACGTTTTCTTTGCATGAAAATCTCACAGTGTCAGAATGATAGGCAACCCGCTACCAATACAGCACTAGGCTTCTTATCAGTGTATGGGGTAATTATCTATGTACTGATTACTCATGATGATCTCTTAAATGACACCAGACTGTCAAGCATTATCTTCTTTATCTTCAAGCATACTCTCCTGTACAATGTGTCCAGAAAATTACGACTTTTGGTGTGCATATCTCACCATGTCTCAACTGTATATGTAGTTTACAAATGTTTTAATGAACACCAGAGGCTGATTAAACTTTACAGCTTTTCATGAGGGTCAGGCCAGACAAAAATAAAAATTTTATTGTTCAAATTAGACAATTTAGTACAACATTTAGTCTTATGCTATTCATACAGTTGCTCTTTTCAAAACCTGTCAAAAGTTATCTCAACTTTTGCCTTTCTTTCTCCTGTTTCAGTTGAGCTTCCAAATGTAATAGAGCAACTGTTCAGACTTTAGTTTAGTTTCCTTTTTTTTATAGATTTACCAGCTTGTGGGTAAATCACATAAAGAATGTTTCTAAATCTTGTAGTTGTGCAGCTACATGTATATGCATATCTTAACTAGCGCGATCCAACTTGTGTCATTATTCATATTGCGTTTTGAACTTCGCAATTTATTGTACAGAACCTAACCACCATACATTTCCTCCATATAGCCTTATATACACAGCATGAATAGAAGGTATGTTTAAAAAGTAATATACTTTTGTAAATAGCAAAATAGCATATTTATCCGTAAGCTCTTAACTTTTAAAGAAAGTTATGCCTTACTTAATTATCTTTTTTGGCCGGTATTTAAATCAGTCTCAGTTATTTTTGGTAATGTATTTGAAATGTACACAATATGGAGGAATTTGTGTACATGCATGCCTATAAAAGTATGTGTGTCCTTAATGCTTTATATTATGCTGTCCTTTTTACCATTTGTGTATTCTGACTTTGTAAATATGCTTAACAGGCAATGTACATACTGCGATACAGTTCCCAGATAAGGCCCTTGATGCACAACATAACTGAATGAATTATTTTTAAAACCCAGAAATTTTTTAAATACAAATATAACAAAATATCGTTTATCTGTTTTTTGCCAAAAGGTTATCTCTAGCTTTCTCATCTTAACTGAAAATCAAGTAATGTGACCCTACAGATCGATGCGCTGCAACACTTAAAAATATCTATTATCCTATGGCTGCCTTTGAGCATTGCGAATTGATATTTTACTGTAAAAAATCCTTCAGTGGCTTTGTTTTTTTTTAAAAACCTAAAAAGACATGCAGTTTAATTACAACCTGTTGCGCCTTGGTTGGTCTGTTATTAAATTTAGATATTATGCTTGAAGTTATTCAAGTATAAATTTAGTTTCATAATTCTTATCATCATAGAGTTGGACATGAAGACACGTGGGTGTATGTGTGTCAATATCGCCTAACAGTATCTTGTATTTTTCACTGTGTGTGTGGTGTTTTGATTTTCTAATTCTGTTGAAAATATAGTGTACATACTATTACACATTTTATCGATAAGGCCTTACATACGCATCATGACTACAAACATAAATAAAGAACAAAGTATTTTTGTAATATCATCATGACAGGTTCATCCTTTAGCTTTCATCTTTGCTAGAAGGCTATATCTGGCTTTCTTATGTTAGGTAAAAGCTAAGGATCTGAAACTAAACATCCATGCATTGTAACCCATTATGTACTCATTATCACATGGCTATTTTTGATCACTGTGAATTGTTATTTTATCCTAAGGGCTCGTTCAGTTTTTTATAATTTTGCAAAATAGCAAAATAAAAACTTAAATCGCATCCTAATGTACCTAGATTGGCTTATTAAAAAGTTTAAACAGTATGTGTTGAAATTTTACAAATATAAACCTAGTTTCATGCTCAATTCCAAGATAAATTGGGTGACCAATATTTGTTGAAAGTCCAGTAGCAAACACTTTCAGGCATGATTAGTATGTATACTGTATGCTTTGGCATTTTCTGACAAGTCATTGACAAGTACTTGTTCCAACCCTCGGGCTGCAACAGCAAGGAACTTTCATACCTTCCTGGTCGAGTGGCTATTTAAAACTTTTTTTGTATCAAATGTATGGTAAAAGGTGGGTCATCCGTTGACATTATCATAGACATAGCAATGCTAATAGAAAACTTATCTAAGCTCATCATGTCTCTTTAAGGTTAACTGACATTATTATGAATTACAATAATTCATGGCAATATAATAATCTTATTTTATGTTTCAGCAATGATTTTTTATGCTAGCAACACAAAACTGTTGCCGGTATTACGCTAAAAAATGCAAGCCTCGAATTGTGATAATGAAGTCTTTCTTTGCAAACTAGATCTATGGATTCCTATATTACTGCCAACAATCAGTCAATGTGAGACAAAGGAACATTTTTAGCAAACATGATGTACATGTACTTCCACCCATCTAGTCACCATGTTACGGTTATCCAACATAGCAAAGCATGATAGCATGAGTTTGAAGCAGAATCTATAAGTACTGTCAAAATGCAATATATTAGTGCAGGGACTATATAAGTAAAGCAATAGGTTGAACATACGCATTGTGGAGCACCATGGCAAAAACTTTCTTCTCCACCAAAAATGGAAAAATAAAATATATCTTTTCAAAATTTTGCTGTTCAAACAAATAATCATTCAGAAAGCCATTAATTTATTACCGGCTTTGCTAAATAAGATGTTTTAGGCAACTATAATATTACTACTAAGTTCAAAAAATGAAAGACCCCATAGTAACTACAAATCATGTCAGATGTGTCAGGTTTACATTTTTTAGTCCACTGCAATCTTCCTGGCCATTGTCACTCCATGAAAATATTGATTTATTTATTTGTATTTGGTAAATTGTTTTAATACTTTTAAAATCTCACTCCGTAATGTTATCTGCTGCTTTTAATACGAATATATTGTATGCTGTGTGTTAACCTTTGAGAACTTAATTGGACGTTATTAGCATTACAATTATATAAAATGAAGGTTGAGTGTGATGAGCAAGTTGAACAGTTAACTTTTTATGTTAATAATTTTAGTTGATAAAAGACTTGCGTATTTCGCCACTAACTATTTGTTTGGCCAGAAGTCTGTTAGTTGCTTAATCCACTATACTAAGTAACAGGAATGGTAATTGATGACCGACCCTTTTGTTTAGAAATGGATATACCTACAAGTTTGTTGCTTTTTATCAGTTGACATAACAAATATTAAACAAATCTTTGTTGATGAAAATAAACTTTTACTAAACTTCAGTAGATTTTACCCAAAAGTATTGGTATTTTTTTATAATTTGGAATTGTTTCGAAATTTGAAAAGATTTTTTTGCCAGAATGTGTCAAGAAAAGATCGACAAAATATGATAGTGTATGAAACCCACAGATTGAAAAAAATCACGAAATGGCATCTGTAATTGTAAAGAAATCTATGTATTAGAGAGGAGTAGCGCTGCAACTTAAATACAATAGCTAATATCAACTATAACAACGATAGCAGCTAGTGATGACATTTTACATGGTCTTTATCTCAGCATTTTAACGTGAAAATTTGACCGAATAGTAAAACATATTGACAATGATAAATAAATACCAACACTTTTTCATAGTCTACTAATATCTTGTGCGAGTTGATCTTTGAATACATGAACACTTTTTATACATTCAAGGAATCCAATTGCAAAAGCTTGGACAAGGGCATCATAGTGAACAAGAGTTGCCCTTGATGCTGCCTTAAATGAGTTCAGTTTGGTGTTAACTTGGCCTCCCAGAGTTGTAAAACTGTGATTGAGTTTGAAGTCTTCAGACTCCTTTCTCATTCTTTTACTAAGCTTTTTTTCTTTAAATATTTGGCTATGATTGGTCGTCACCCTTCTAATTAATCAGCTTTCTTTGTGAAAGCTAATCAAATGGGCTTAGAAAAAGCTATCTACATGGTATATAAGGAGGGGACTTACTGTCCATGTTGTATGTTCGATTAGTAACCTTACTGGTCAGCACCCTTTGTCAGAGGCTTTGGCTCTATTAACAGCCTGGCTTCTGTCATCGTATTCTGCATTATCGTGTTTCAGTACTACAAAGAACCATTTAAATAGCATACTTCGTTTTAGTGCTTCTATCTAGGAGACCACAAACCTTTCTTCCTCGGCTAGACAGTGTGGGGTCCAAGCAGCCGCGCCGTCTTTCTTAACTGAATGCTAGTGGTGGAACCCACACTAGACGGCCACCACTGCTATAGCATAGACAGGCTTTGCATGACTATATGGCTTAGTCTGAGTTATATCTGTGGTGAGCTCTGTCTTCTCTTCTCAGCACCAACTCTAGCATCCTTGGAACTGCACAAGTGTTTATATCTATATTTTGGTGGGTGTGACAAAAGTTGGCTCAACTGTCTTCTTTATGTTCTAGGTCATGTGTCCAATTTTGTCTCATTTGAAAACAGCTGACCAGTTACATTAGGTGTTTTCACAAAGAATGCTTGCATCTTTGCTAACTTTGGAAGTTTCTTGGCTGGTGATACTTATACATGTATATGTAGCAAACCATTAGTATATATGAAGCCTGTAGTTGTTTAGTTTGTCATTAATATGATTGTAGTGTGTTGAGAGAATATCTTGAAGCACACGCTGGCTATGCAACACTTGACAATTGTATGAATGCAGACTAAAAAACATGAGTCTATCTAGACAAGGTCATTAACTAAAGCTAACATGGGGCAAAGATTCAGAACCCCTATATTGTATTTTTGAAAACTAAGCAATTGCCAGAAACGAATTGTCTGAATATATGAAACGAACAATGCATATTTAATGTATGAATATGAACCAATGTCAGTAAACATTGAATTTTGCAGGTCAATATGTATCTTTCAAGAATTATTTGGCTCAAACGACTCAACTCATACATTTCGTATATTTTAATTCTGTTGGAATGCTGATGACGCAGCTTTGAAACAAAATTATTCATTTTGGTCATAGCAACAAAATGGAATAACACTATGATACATTTCTGTATCCTAGTAAATAAACTACATAGGAATTCAATTTGACAACATCGACTGTCTCATCTAATAAATAGTTTAATACTGTTTCATGCGTATATAGTGCCAGCCTTCGCCATTAAATGAATGTGTCTCACACGAGGAGCAACCACTATCCCACATTATTTAGAAGCCTGCAATGTGCCCCTCTTCTGGACCGGATACCCTAGTGAAGTGGGGAAGTCTTTAGACTGTGGAAAGACAACTGCCTGTTTACTTTTTTGTTTCTGAATAGAATGCCTTTTACACTTTGTAATAAGTACTTTTATCATTGTATAGTGCAACAGCTAACTTGACACCAAGACTGCTTGTATTCGAATGACGCAACATTAGGTATGACATAACGAATGACGTAACGAATGACATAACCACCAGGTAATAAACACCGAGACAGCATTCCATGAAACAGCGATACCTGTACACATAACTTGCTAGCAGTATTACATGCAGTACACCAGAGTAAATGACATGGGCTCATAAAATAATACATGCATGCATAGGTCACTATATACGCATATACTACACATTTGGCATTGATAATGTTTCTCTGTCTGTCTTTAACTTTCATCAAACTGAGTATTACCCAAATTTGGTTGGCAATTCAATAATTTTTATTAGAGTGAGTGGAAGCTACACATACTGGTTTATCAAGTCATAAGTGTTTCTCAATAGGCATTGTGATGTTGCTTTAGCGGCTACAGGTCAATGTCTTCACAAAGCTTTTTGAAATCTAGGTGAATGTAATGTAGTAATGGTAGTCTGGGTATATTTTTTGCCTCGTACTATGAAACCTCAAATTGAGTGGCAGATTTATTTGAACGCCGCCTTTAATAGAAAGTCACTCGAGGAAACGGATTAGAAATACAGTGCCATCCTTTAATGAAGCGCCATTTTTATTCTATCATCACTTTGACATTTTTTGATCTGTATAAACCCATCATTAAAATGTCAGTAGAAGAGTGTCCAATAATGGTACTAATAACAATATTTTTTTGTTTCTGCAAAGTTTGTTATGGTTTCACTGATCAGGTACCTGAAAAGATCAAGAGTCAAATCATCAAAACTTCCCTCTGATTTGACGTATTAAGGTTTAAATCTGATCCCTTGTTTCTAGACTAGTCAATAATGTGGTGACCAATCTTAGCTGTAGACTTTATGGCCTTTTGATGAAAAATTCAAAGCAAATAGAAAACAGCAATAGCAAAAATGCTGAAGCTGAGGCATTTATGTCCCTCCTTCAAACAAGACTACAGAATATAGGTGACATTAGCATCACTGTTTTAGGTTATTTATATAATTTATCAATTGACATTTCATCTATCGATGCATCTATGTTCATTGGTCGTAGCCTACATCCATTCACATTACATCTGTTGACGTATCCACTATCATGGCTCATTATCTACATTTGTTCATGTTACATCTATTGATGTATCTATGTTTATTTCTTATAGCAGACATATATTGACGTATCTAAACATGTTTATTTCACTCTGAACAATCATCTTCTGTAGTACAAAGTGTTCATGAGACACTGGTTTGTCAATTAAAAAATTAATTGTGAAATGTTTTGAATTGTTATGAATGTTTCAGGTCAATAATAGAGCTGTTTTTACTTGTATAATAGCTGCAGTATTGTACTTTCACAACTCGATTTTTTTTCTGACTACTTTTCTCACTAGATTTGTTGTATATTTACTTGAAATTTCAGGTAGAGTGACTTGTCTTTTGCCCCGGCAGCTGAGGAAAATTGAACAAGCACTTGGATGCATGCAGAAAATTCTTTAATGATAACCCGGGTATTGTCAAAATTTCACCTATAAACGTATACATTGTGAAAGCACAAGCGCTGCCACCTATGGAGAAAAATCTATTAAGGTCAGTCCCTCATCTAATCAGGTGTTTCATTGTTATTGAGCTTAGTGTTTCATCCAATCAATTGTTTAACAGTTATTGATATTATTCTTACACCCAATAATGTGTTCACCTTTTTTTGACATAAATCTCTCATCCAATCAAATGTTCAACTATTATTTATGCCATTCCCCCATCTAATCACATGTTCAATTGTTATCGATGTCAGTCTTTGATCCAACCAGATGTTTAACAAATGTCGGTGTCATTTTCTCAACCAATGAAATTATATTGACGTTTGTATAATTTTTCATTACAAATGTAGTTCGTTTTTCCATTCAGTTTGTTAAACGCCTCGAATAAACGAGCGGAACAGCCCACCCACCGGATTACTAAGTTGAATGATGGAGTAAAGCAGCTCATCCACCTGGTTACTAACTTGAATGAATAAGTAAACTAGCCCGTCTGTCTGGTTACCAAGTGAAATGAAGAAGCAAAACAGCCAGCCCACCTAGTTTGTAAGTTGAACGAACAAATAAAACAACCCACTCAACTGGTTACTAAGCTGAATGAGCAGGTAAAACAGCCCTCCCACTTTTTTACCTCATTGTACCAGATAAGGATTATTACGTAAAGACTTGTTCATATATAGCCTAAAAACTTGTTCATTTCTATGGTGATAATCTTGCTAGCATTTCTATTGAAGACTATGAGCACATGGGGTATCAGACTATATGAGATACATTTCATAACGGGAGCACAAAAAACCCATTTCTTAATGCAATACAGCCACACATGTTTTTGGATGATCAACATATGGTGGTTTTCTCAAGTTGGTGAGAAATGGGCTACAGCTGTAGTTAAATTTATGCTAATGGTCAGTTGTATAATATAGTTTGTGTTACTATTGAGTGAATCAATAATTCATATGAAATAGTCATACAAACTTTTGTGGGGTGCTCTTAGAAGAATCTATGTTTAATTCTGTCCAATACTTTATTTGAGACTCATCTCCATGCAGGGTTAGCAATAACCTTTGATTGTGTGAAAATTATAAATATCAAACAAATTCAAAGTGCACTTTGAGAAATTAGGTCAAAGATGTGATATGCAATGGGTCATCAAACATTACAAGAATGAATATTCTCAATTAGTTTTTTGTAAAAAGACCCAAGTCATAGCCAATGAGCGAAGATGGAAGGATTTGTTTTCAAGAACATGTTTTGGAGTTCAGCCGTCATTTCATATTTCAATATGAAGCATTTTATTTCTCGAAAATCACTTTTTTATATATTGAGTGTAACAATTATTTATTTGCTGCAAACCTTTTTTTAAACACTTTTAAGCATAAGGTTTGGTAAATCATCATCTCTTCGAAACTTATTAAAGTCACTCAATCTCAGTGCATAGATCAAATAGATCAAATGAACCTCAGTTGTTACATGACGGACAGAATACAGAGTGAGACTGCCGGCACCTTAACATTCAGATGCGGCTGTTTGTACCTCAGATTAATGCTGCACATTTGAAATATCTTAGAGCTAAATTATCTTAGTTGTTATGATAAAATATCAGCCGTCGCGTTTTAATTATGATTGTTTTTAGTAAGTCCCTGTATTTTTTATACAGCAAAATCTACATGCTAAAAGAAGATATGGAAAGTACAAAATGTATATTGTATGGTGTAATACCTGCAATGACCATCAGTTTAGTTTTGTTATTACAAAATCACACGATAGAGCTTTGGTGATGATATATGATGACATATGACGACACGAGTACTGCAGTACACAGAGCTGTATTAAAAAACGATATTTAGAGCAAAAGATGTATGATAGATGGTTTAACACCTGACCAGCTGTTTAGTCTTTTGATAATACAAAACTCACACAATAGAGCTGTTGTTCAAAAAACTGTTTATTGATGACTCGTTGATATAATTATTCTTTTGCTGAGCAGACTTTTACTGTAACAGAGATTCAATGCACTAAAATTGAAGGACAGATATGTAGACACACCTTTAAATGGTGCAGCTAAATATGGTCAGGATAAAATTCCAACAACAAGATCTACTTCAAATCACAAACACAAACAAGGAGTCAATTCAAGATATCAGACAATTACCTGAATTTTCTAATGTATATTCTGTGTAGAATACGTTGGCTGCTCACTTATAATTGTTGTAAGAAGTATGAGTTAAACCTTATTGTGACAATTTTATGTTAACTCTGTTTTTGCTTGAAAAATACTTATAAATATTATTTGAATACTTAGATTGATTGTAATGCTTATGCCGGAAAACTATTTATAATTTTTGTCAATGATTTTAGAAGTTATTGTTTTTAGTTTTACGATACCTCTATTTTATACAACTCATAATTTTAATGTTACAGGCAGCAATCAACTACAGTTTTTTTGTTCGAATGATAGTTTGGAACAATATGCATGACTTCTTGTAAAGTATGATTGGCTAATAATTGGTTTTGACAGGAGCTACCAACAACGCTTTGAAACTAACTAGACATCAACTCTATTTCATGACACCAAGTTCTGACATAAAAGTAGATATTGATAGTAGATGCTGTTACATGTCGCTCAAGTAACATATATGCATGGTTCATTAAATATTCTCATGCACCACCTACAATCATGCTTCACTAAAATATTTACAACTCTGCATTGTGATAATTCAATGTAGAATTATAGTTGAAATACACTAATCATTATATTATTATTAAATTTGCGACAGTGATAACAGCTGGTAAACCCTACATTATAGTGTGAAAGACTGCAGGCTAGAAAAACACCAAAAAAGTCTATTGAAAACAAAATAGAAAAAGTTTGGCTACTCTGATTTTTAAAAGAAGTTTAAAGGTCTTATGCTCTTTGAAAAGGCATTACAAGGCATCTTAATAAGAGCCGGACTCATGAAAAATCTTTAATAGCAATATTTTATCTATACAAATAGATCTTAATGTTTGTAAGCTTGTCGCTTTATCATCCCAATATCCGATTATAGCCATATTGTTACAGGAGTAAAAAACACTTCGCACTGAAACTAAATTTACACATCCTTTTTGCAGGTAGGCTCTTACAAATACACTACACAACAACCACGTCATAAACATGAAACAACATGTACATAATGCCAATTATGTAACATATATTAGCAAAAAAGCAACAACACATGTTGCCAGTGAACCATTTTCTTTTTGACATTGGCGAGTACTGGATAAAAATGTGCCATATCAGCATTGTTACCTAGCCTGGTATTTTGCAGGTGGTTTTATGCGGATGTCAAAATTACAGTTGCCGAAGAAACCATTGTGCCTACATGTATATAGGCAAAGGAGCCTCGCGCACCTTTGCCTATATAGGCACATTGGTTTTCTTGCAGTTGCACATTGCAGGGCACGCATTGCAGTGCACTCCGTGTGTGAACATTGCAGCGCACACAGTGCCTCCTACACCTTTGCACATATGTGCAATGCAAAAATTCAAAGCAGGAGTACGAGAGATTAGCGATGGTGAAAATATTGACAAAGAACTCAAAACTTCAAGGAAATGATTAAAATGCACAATATTTTGAAGTAGTTTTGTATGACTGAATATCAGCATTACTACTATTAATCCTTATGTTTACAGCGATTGCAGCTTTTTTAATTTCCTATGATTCATCCGGGTCAGGTAAAGATTGACATAGGACATAAGTTTAGAGCTTTCTATTGTTGTATAATGAAATTAAAGCTGTTTGATTATCAGTATATATGATTATTATAAATAATTAATTAGATGTTATAAAATATTAGTAGAATTACATATTACAATAACTTAAGTCAAGTACTATAGTATATTCTAAATCATATTACAACATATAAAAATTTATTTACTAATAATATCAGTATGTAGATCAAATTTTCTGTGAGTAGCTGTTTTTCCACTGTCGCAAGGGTAGACAACTCTCCTTTGTAGGAGACTCCCAGTTGTCTCCTACCAATATAACATCAAATTAGTTGATATTTTTTGGCAGAGAAAATTATGAGTTTCATGTCTATGACAGAAACACCAGACTTGGAAACAAGGATAGACAACAGTGCTTGAGTGGTTATTCTCAGCGTCATTGTAGTGCTGCCTGCTGTGAAGATAATGAGTCTCAATTGACAAATTTTTTTTCAACTTGGGTTTTCGAAGCCACAATACGCAAAGACAAATCAAAAAAGTGTTCTCTCATATACTTCTTTAAGTTTAACTGCTAATTCTTCTTTGTGCTGTAATATTGATTGTGATGGTGACACTAATAAAGCTATTTCAGCCGAGCTTCTAAATGTAGCAACTGTTCAGACTGGAGTTTAGTTCACTTCTTCATGAACTACCAGCTTGTAAATGATTCCCATGATAAAGCAGTTTTCACTTCTGTAGATACACATCTGTATGTATACATTACTTAAAAATATTGCGTTTGTGTCATTATTCATATTATGCTTTGAACTTTACATTTAATAGCACAGAATTTAATTACCATAAAATTATTTCATTAAACTTTATACAAAAACACAAATTGGAAATTGGTTTAAAGTGTACAATGCTTTTTTTTATATGATGTTATAAGCTTTAATAGGAAGCTATGTCTAAGTCCATTGTATTTTTTCAGTGATATGTTCAAGCAGTTTCAATTATTTTAAACAAAATATATAATACAAATAATTTGAAGAGATAGGTGTACATGCACGCCTATCGGTGCCTATTTGGTCCGCATATCTCACCACAACTAAACTGTATCTGTAGTTTACAAACACTTTAATGTACACCCAGAAACTAGTTAACGTCTACGGTTCTTTTACGAGGTGTCAGCTTCCTAAAAAATAAAAAGGGTAATGTTCAACTTATACAATTCACTAAAACAGCTTATAATTTTATGCATTTCATACAATTGCTCTTTTTAAAATATTTCAAAATTTTGTTTAGCTTCTGCCTTGCTTTCTCCTGTTTCAGTTGAGCTGCTAAATGTAGCAACTGTTCAGACTGTAGTTTAGTTCATTTTTCGCGTGAATCTACCCGATGGTAAGTGATTCTCATGATAAAGCAGTTCTCACTTCTGTTATTATAGATATACATCTGTATGTATACCTTACTTAACAATCACCCGTTTGTCTCATTATTCATATTATGTTTTGAACTTTACATTTTATTGCACAGAATTTACCTGAAATAATTTCCTCCAAGAAAACTTACATACACAACATGAATAGAAAGGTGGCTTAAAGAGTATCATACTTTTTTTAATTAGCAAAATGGCATAATTATCCTTAAACTATTAGCTTTAACAGAAAACTATGTCTAACTTAATTATATTTCCTAATTAATATGGTAAAGTGTTTCATTTTTTGAAACATTATATAAATGGCATATAGCATGAAGGGATATGTGTATATGCATGCCTATCTGTGTAAGTGTGTCTGCATTGTTTAGCAGTATTTTGTCCTTTTCACCTTTTGTGTTGTGTTTTGAATTTCTAGATCTGTTGAACATATAATGTACATGCCGCCACACACTTTCTAGATAAAGCCTTATGCACACAACATGACTTAAAATTTATTTACAACAAAGAATATTTGGTGAATGGCAATATAACACGTTGATCTTTAGCTGTTATATTTGCTGGAAGGGCATATCTAACATTTTCATCTTAGCTAAAAGCTAGTGATGTGACGCTATACATCTATGCATTTCAACACATGGACATATTTATTATCACATGGCTGCTTTTGAACATCGTGAATTGGTATTTCATATAAAGGGCTTGTTGAGTGGCATTAATCTTACAAAAAATAACAAAACATAATTAAATCGCAGCTAGTGTACCTAGGTTGACCTATTAGTAAATATAAATTGTGTGTGTTGAAGCTCTGCGAAAATAAACTTAGCTTCATGCTCAATTCCAGGATACTTCGGGTGACCAGTATTTGTTGTCAATCAAGTAGCAAACACCTTCAGCTATGATTCAACACTTATGCTTTGGTGTGTTCTGACGGGTCATAAATAAGCACCTGTTTTAAACCCTCAAGCTGCAACAGCTAGAAACTTACATACCTTCCTAGTCAAGTGACTATTCTATAGTTTTCTGTATTAAATGTATTGGTAAAGGCGGGTCATCAGTTGACATTACCATAGACAGAGCAATGTCCATGAAAGATTTACCTAAGCAGTAGCTCTCCTTTAGGTTAACTGACATCGTTATGAATTACATTTATTTTTTGCAATATAATCATCCTATTTCATGTTTTGGCCACAATTTATAAAGATACCAAAAACAAAAAAACCAGTAGGAGGTTTAATGCTAACAAGCGCAAGTCTCGAATTGTGATAATGAAGCATTTTCGCTGCATAAAAGATCTATGGATTCCTATGTCGCTACCGAAAATTAGCCAATATGAGACCAAAAGTCAATTTTAACAAACTGAGTAGTTGCAAATTTCTATGTATCCGGCATAGCCAAGAAAGATAGCATGAGTTTGTAGCAGATTTTACAAATACTAGCAGAGTGCAATCTATTATTACAGGGACTATGTAAGTAAACCGATGAGTTGAACATACGTAAATTTCTTCCTTTACAAAAATTGAAAAATACCACAATTATCTGCAAAAAAGTTGCTATTCTCACAAGTAATCTGCTGAAAACCTATTTATTTATGACCTGCTTTGCTGATTAATAATTATATCTGGACAATTATTTTACTACTTACATGTAGTTCAAGAATAAAACACACTATATTAATTACAAAACGTCAAAGATATTTCAGGTCAATATTTTGCTGACAGCAATCTTTCTGGCCATTTTCGCACCATGAAAATGTTAATAAAATATTGTGTTTGTCGAACTACGCTAATACTTTTCTAACCTCAATATGTCATGTTATCCGCTGAATTTAATATGATTATATTGTGCGCTGTCAGTTAACCTTTGAGAACTTAATTGGTCATTATTAGCATTGATATCATATACAGTTGTGTGCGAAATACTTGGGACACCTATGCAATTATGCTATAAATGCTTACATGATGTTTAAATTGCTCTAGACTGAGTAATATTGAAGTTAATCTTATAATTGTACACATCAATGAAAAGCTCAAAGTGTAAGGAATGCACTCATCTTACTTTCGACAAGATAAAGTAAATTACTGATATGTTGTCTCCATGTTTAGAGCACATGGACCATAATCTCCTTTCACTGTTTAGACCTGTTCTTCAATTCATTTGTCTCTCTAATTTGGCTTTTGATGCGAGTGAAAATGTCAAAACTGAATTAAAGTTATCTCAAAGACATTGCTTTATCTCATTTCTGTGCATTGTTTATTGTAACTCTCTCAGACATTTACAGTTTTCGTATAAAAGGCTGAGCAGAAGTTTGATAAATTCATTTGATTTCATCATGTCATCTCTTCGCGACAAGAAGTATTCTGTGGTGCACCTTTACAGTAAACAGAACAAGACTGTGAGAGAAATTGCTGCAGAATTAAAAATTGCAAAGTCTACAGTGCATAATATTATAAAAAAATGGAAAGAAGTTGGAACGATTGACGACCAGAGAGCCGGAAACAGTGGACGGAAACGAAAGTCAGATTTTCGTAGCGATAGGGTCTTGCGTAGACTGGGTCGAGACAGCAGGCGTAAATCCTGTGCTGAGTTAGCTGTTGACTGGAAAAAGACAACAGGTGTAGAAGCAAGCAGGTTTACAGTGACGAGAAGGTTGAAAGAGGGTGGGCTAAGCAGACGCCGTGCCAGGAAGAAACCACTGCTTTCATCTGTTCAGAAGAAAAAAAGATTGGATTGGGCAAAAGCACATCAAGACTGGGCAGTTGAAGATTGGCATAAGGTTATCTTCAGCGATGAAAGTTCTATTAATATTGAATGTCACAGTGGCAATACATGGGTCACCCGACGACCAGGCGAGGAATATCACCCAGAATGCATTGATCAGACGATAAAACACCCTGCGGCGGTGATGGTTTGGGGGTGCATGTCAGCTAAAGGTGTCGGCAGAATTGAATTCATAGAAGGCACAGTCAACAGCACAAAATACCAGAAGGTTCTTGAAGAAAGATTGCTGCCAACTGCAAGACAGCAATATGGAGCCAGTCAGTGGATATTCCAAGATGATAATGCTCCGTGTCATCGATCCAAAGTTATCAATGCCTGGATCCGGCAGAATGGCATCACACGTCTTGACTGGCCTCCTCAATCTCCGGATCTGAATCCGATTGAAAACTTGTGGAAGACATTGAAAAATATCTTGAGGAAAGATGGGAGAGCTTCAAGCAAACTTGTACTGAAAGAAAGGATAGTGAAGGCCTGGCACAGGATGATATCTCAAGAAGAACTTCTGAGACTGATTGAAAGCATGCCCCATCGCTGCCGCATGATTATTTCCAGCAAAGGTGGTTCAATTAAGTACTGATGTACCACTACACAACCCCAATGGCCCTTTTCAGGGCCACCAACATATGCAAGAGTTGTTCATTAGATTTTATAACTCATTTAGTGACGCGAAACCCAGTTCGAATTATGAACTAAATTGTGGAAAAATACAGGTTTTCTGTAGTGACGAGCTTTGAAACCCAGTATCTCATGAGAAATTGCAATTAGTGCAATTATTTTATTATTATTAGATTTCTAACATTTTGAGGATTCCAAAAATGTGTGGGTTCATATATATGTAACAGGAATTTGATACAAAAATGATGTTTAACAGCTAAATATTAATATTCTTCTTTGCGTCCCAACTTGTAGACTGATGGTTGGGTGTTATGACCAAGCTGAACTGTTAACTTTTTATGTTAACAATTTTAGTTGTTAAAAGACTTGTGTATTTTGCCACTATCTCTTTGTCTGGCCAAAAGTCCGTTAGTTGCTTAAACCAGCATAATAGGCAACATCAATAGTACATGTAGTTGATGACCAAACCTTTTGTTTATAAATAGTCACGTCTACCAGTCTGGTGCTTTTAATCACTTGACATGGAAAGTAGTAGACAGATCTTTGTTATTAAATATGAACTTTCACAAATTATCCGTAGATTTTATCAAAAATTATTGGTATTTTTCTATCATTAGTTATTATCTTTGATATTTGAAGTGACATGTTTAACAGAATGAGTCAAAAACAATTCTACAAAATAGGATAATGTCTGAAACCTGCATATTAAACAATATCGCGATACGGCGTCCCTAAATGTAAAAAATACCAAAATACCAGACCCAAGCCGCCAGCAACTAAAACGCACCAGCTAATATCAACTGCAGCAACGATAGCAAATAAGTATGACATTTTACATGGTTTGTATCTGAGCATTTTCAATGTAAAAGAAGATGACAGGTTGGTAAACATCCTGGCAATGATAAAAAATATGAACACTTTTTCATGGTCTACTAAAGTCTTGTGTAAGTTTATCTTTAAATACATGAATACTTTTTATACATTCAACAGATGCAAATGCAAAAACTTGTGCTAGGCTAGCATAGTAAACAAGAGTTGCTCCTGATGCTGTCTTAAACGAATACCGTTTGGTGCTAACACGGCCTGGCAGAGTTGTAAAACTGTGATTGAGTTTGAAGTCTTCACACTCCATTCTCAGTCTTTTTACACTGGCTATCATAGAATAGAATAGTTGAAATGGTAGTTGGTGACTGCACCAAGTTTCTAGACTAGTCAATAATGTGGTTCCCAATCTTAGCTGAAGAATTTATGGCCTTTTGATGAACAATGCAAAGCAAATAGAAAACAGCAATAGCAAAGATGCTGAAGCTGAGGCATTTATGTCGATGCTTCAAACAAGACTACAAAATATAGGTGACATTAGCATCACTGTTTTAGGTTATTTATATCATTTATCAATTGACATTACATCTATTGATGTATCGATGTTCATTGACTATAGCAGACATATATTTACGCATCTAAACATGTTTATCTCTCTCGGATTGTTATGAATGTTTCAGGTCAATACGGGTAGAGCTGTTTTACTTGTATAATATCTGCAGTATTTTACTTTCCTAACTAGATTTGTTGTATGTTTACTTGTAATTTCAGGTAGAGTTAATAGTTATTTGCGAGGGCCGCTGAAGAAAATTGAACAAGCACTCGGATGCATGCAGAAAATTATTTAATGATAACCCAGAAGTTGTTAAGATGTCACTTATGAAAGTCTACATTGTGACAGCACAAAGCGCTGCCACCTATGGTGAAAAATCTATTAAGGTCAGTTCTTCATCTAATCAGGTGTTTCATTGTTATTAAGCTTAGTGTTTCATCCAATCAACTGTTTATCAGTTATTGATATTATTCTTACATTCAATAATGTGTTTCACCGGTTTTTGATGTCAATCTCTCATCCAATCAATTGTTCAACTATTATTGATGCAAATCCCCCATCTAATCAAAATAATGTTCAATTGTTATTGAGGTCAGTCTCTGATCCAATCAGATGTTTAACAATGGTTGATGTCTTTCTCGCAACCAATGAAATAGTATTTAATACATACATGTATAATATGAAGATATTTGGGTACATACATGCCTATCAGCGTATGTGGGTCTGCATTGTTTAACAGCATTTTGTCCTTTTCACTTTTTGTGTTGTGTTATGACTTTCCAAGTCTGTTGAACAGAAAATTTACACGCCGCCACACACTTTCTAGATAAGGCCTTATACACACAACATGACTCAAAATTTCTTTAAAGCACATAATATTCCGCTAATAGCAATAAAACATATTTATCTTTAGCTGTAATATTTGATATAAGGCCATATCTGGTTTTGTCATGTTATCTAAAAGCTAGTAATGTGACACTACACACCTATGCACTACAACACAAGCACATATCTATTAACACATGGTTGCTTTTAAACATTGTGAAATGTTATTTTATCATAAGGGTTCATTTAGTGGCTTTAATTGTACACAAAGACAACAAAACATATAATTAATTCACAAGCTATTGTACCTAAGTTTGTCTATTAGTAAATATAAATAGTATGTGTTGAAGCTCTACAAATATAAACCTAGTTTCATGCTCAATTCAAATATACTTTGGGTGAATAATCTTTACTCTCAATCCAGTAGCAAATATCTTCAGGTATAATTGAATACGTAGAGTTTGCTGTTTTCTTACATGTCATAGACAAACACCTGTTTCAGCTCTCAGGCTGCAACAGCTAGAAACTTGCATATCTTCCTAGTCAAGTGAGTATTCTATAGTTTCTTGTATTACATGTATCAGTAAATGTGGGTCATCAGTCGATATTACCATAGACATCGCAGAGCCCATAGAAAACCTAGGTGTCTTTAAGGTTAACTGACATTATTATGAGTTACAATTATTTATGGCAATATAATCAACCTATTTTATGTTTTACATATTATTTGTATAATAGCAAAAACAAATCCTGTTGTGGGTTTAAAGCTAGAAAATAAAAGCCTTGAATTGTGATATTGAAGCATTTCCTGCAAGACAAACTTATGGATTCCTATGTCACTCCCAACTATCAGCCAATGTAAGAAAAAAATACATTTTTAACTATTGTGATGTTAATCCACCCGTCTAGTCACCGTGTTATAGCTATCCAGCATATCAAATAATGAAAGCATGAAAGCAAATTCTAAAAATACCAAGAAATTGCAATATATTATTACAGGAACAATATAAGTAAACCAAGGGGTTGAACACACATATTAAAAAAAGTTTCTTTCTTCACAAAACTTGGAAAAAGAAATATTTCTCCGCAGAAGATTGCTATTCTCACAAGTAATCTGTTAAAAACCTATTAATTTATGACCTGCTTTGCCGAATAAGAATTTTGTCTAGGCAACTGTTTTACTAATTATTTTCAAAAATGAAACACACTATAATCATTACAAAGCATCACAAATGTTTCAGGTTAATAATTTGCAGACTACAGTCTTTCTGGCTATTTTCACACCATGAAAGGGCTGATAAAACCATTTATTTGGTCGAATTACGCAAATACTTTGCAAACCCTAATCTGTAATGTTATCGGGTACTTTAAATATGATTATTTTGTGTGCTGTCAGTTGATCTTCAAGAGCTTAATTGGAATTTATTAGCATTACATTTTTATAGCCTGGAGGTTGAGTGTTTGGAGCAAGTTGAACAGCTAACTTTTTATGTCAATAATTTTAGTTGTTAAATGACTTGTGTATTTTGCCACTATCTTTTGGTCCGGCCAGAGGTCTGTTAGATGCTTAATCCAGCATACTAGGGAACAGCAATAGTAGTTAATGACCAACCCTTTTGTTTATAAATAGTCCTGTCTACAAGTCTGATGCTTTTTATTAATTGACATGGAAAAGAGTAGACAAATCTTAGTTATTAAATATGAACTTCCACAAAGTTTTACTCCATTTTATTAAAAAGTATCGGTATTTTTCTACCATTTGTGATTCTGTTTGATGTTTGAAATGATGTGTTTGTCAGAGATGGTCAAGAAAAAGTTGGCAAAATATGTAGCGTCTGGAACCTGCATAATGACCAAAATCACGAGATGGCAACCGCAAATGTAAAAAAACTGACATACTAGAGACGAGTAACTCTGCAACTTGAACACAATAACCAATATCACCTATAGCAATGATAACAGCTAGTGATGACATTTCACATGCTTTGTATTTGAGTATTTTTGAAGTAACAAAATTTACAGAAGGTTTAAACATTCTGGCAAAAACAAAAAAGAACGAAAACTCTTTAATAGTCTACTAAAATCTTGCTTAAGTTCCATTTAAATACATGGATACCGCTTATATATCCGAGGAATGAATTGCATAAGTTTGGGCGAGGGCATCATAGTAAACAAGAGTACCAGCTGATGCTGTCTTAAACGAATTCAGTTTGGTGTTAACTTGGCTTCCGAAAGTAGGAAAACTGTGAAAAAGTCTTCACACTCCCTTTCTCAGTCTTTTTACAGCGGCAATCATAGAATAGAATATATAACTATAATATAATAGAATAGAAAATACCATTATGATAGAGTTGTTGAAATGGTAGTTGGTGACTGCAGCAAGTTTTATTGGAGTCTGTTATTTTTTATTTATCTGAATAGAACTATTTCAATTGTTTCACACATATGTATTGAAAAATATGTGTTACACACACGTATTTTTCACAATGTATGTATCACTATAATAGCAGTCACCACTTTCACTGTCTTTGTATTCTTCTTGCCTTGGTATTTGAGTTTTTAATGCCTTTCTACTCATTTTCAAGATTCATCTCTCCATGATTATCTAGTGGGCTGCTTATCACATTGTCATAGGTAACTTGTGATTAAAAATTTTTCTGAGTTTAGCAATTTCGATTTAACACAGTTTCTTGGTTAACAAGATTTAGAACTAGATCTGCCACTCTCTCAATTCGGTGCTTGTATTTCTAACATCCAGCTCTTAATTCTTTTAAATTTAGCCCTCGTTGAATTTCACCGCAACAGTTGATATAGCACTAAAGCTTTAACACCTCCACATATTTTATTGTGCGGTTAAAACACTCTTCATCAACTGTATTTGCATTAAGGCTAAGCAGGTATTCGCACTGCTAATCTCAATAAATGCAACTTAACACAGCTTATTAAGTCTCCAGAGTTGCGGGTGGAGTAGCCGCACCCCTGATATATGAGTTGCAGGTGTATGAGCTTCTCTATAGTGTTTTAAAAAGATTAGTTACCAAGCTTTGATTACTTTAAAATGTTTTGCTATGATTGGTTGTCACTACCCTAATTAATCAGCTTTCTCTGTAAAAGCTAATCAGATGAGCTTAGAAAAAAGCTATCTACATGGTATATAAGGAGGGGTCTTACTGTCCATGGGGTATGTTTGATTAGTAACTCTACTCATCAGCATCCTTTGTCAGAGGCTTTGGCTCTATTATCAGCCTGGCTTCTGTCATCGTATTCTGCATTCTTCACATATAGGATTTAGGACACATTAACCTTCACCGGCTAGACAGTATAGGGGCCAAGCAGTCGCGCTGTCATACCTAATCGAATGCTAGCGTTGGTACCCGCACTAGACAGCCACCATTGCTATATCATAGACTAACCATTGTATAACTGTTTGGGTAGTTTGTGTTATATCTGTGTTATCCTTGTTTATTTCTCATTGGATCTTAGGAAAATTGGCTTTACTAATTTGTTGTTTATGTTCTAGTTGATCTTTCAGAATTCATGCTCATTTATTTGAGCTAACATGATACCAGAATGCAAAACAACTACATTGTACTTTAAAAAACCAAGGAATAGCGAGGAAACAATTGTGACTGATGTTAATATACATGTATATGTGTCGGTAAACCTTGAGCATTGCAGGTTACTAGATACTCTTTGATAGTAATCTTACTTAAACAACTCAACAAATAGTTTCGATATTGTTTAGTTTTGTTGGATTGTTGATGATACAGCATTGAAGTTGACTTATTCATTTCGGCTGTAGCCATAAAGCTGAAAAACCCTATGTTACACTTTTCTATTCTCCTACTAAATAAAACATAGAAAGTTGTTGGACCACATCAACTGTCTCATGTAGTGAATAGTTTCATGTCACGTCTTGTGTATCTATTGCCGAAGATTGACAGCAAAAGAATGTGTCTCACGAGAGGAGCAACTCTTGTCCCACATTATTTATGCAATGTGTCCCTCATCTGGACGTCATACATTAAAAAGTTGAGAACGCTTAAAGTTTGGTAAGAATAAGGCCTGTTTACCTTTTTGGTTTAAAGTTTGACGCTTTCATATTTGACCTCAATATTGTTTCTTTGTCTATTTTGAGCTTTCATCAAACCGGATATTACCCACAGTCTTTTGGCTTTGAGATATTTTTTTGTATTGGAGTTAAAGAAAGCTACACAGACTGATTTATTAAGTCATAAGAGTTGTTCGATAGAAGCTGTGATGTTGCTTTAGCGGCTACAGGCCAATGTCTTCTTAAAGCTTCTTAAAATACAGCTGAATATAATGTAGTAAATATAAGGCCGGGAATATTTTGACAATTTCTGTAAAACTTCTATTTGAGTGCCACTTTTATTCAGAGCCACCTCTAATGGAAGGTCACCCTAGGAGAATGGAAAAAAATACAGCACCACCCTTTGAAGAAACGCCACATATATTTGATCATCACTTTGACATTCTTTGATCCTCAGGGCTCAGTAGAAAAGTGTTCATTAAAGGTACTAATAACAAAACTTTGTTGTTACTGTAATGATTGCCATGGTTTCGCGGGTCAGGAACCTAAGCAGATCAAAGTCAAATCATCAAAACTTTACTCTGATATGACTTACAAACGTCTAAATATGATCCCTTGCTTTTAGACTTCAAAATAATTTGCTTCACAATTTTATCTGAGTACTTTATGGCGTTTTGATGAATGATGCAAATGCTGTCCAGGAACTCGTATGACATGAGAGCTATGATTTTCTGGCAAACAAAAGAAAAATTTTCAACTCAGAAGTGTAGTTTTTTTTTACAACTGTAAAAGCAACACCATCAAAATACAGACAATGATTGATAACGTGCCCAAAGATATCTCAAACACATTGTTAACTCAAATAGATTTGTTCGGTTCGCTCTCACCTAATCATAAATTGTATTAGATAACACGTGAATTACAGTGAGATAAACAAGTCTTAGATACATCGATAGACGCCTGCTATATGCAATGAAGATAGATACATCCATAAATGTAGCATGAATAATTGTAGGCCATAAACCATGACTAGGGAAAATTCAACAGTTGTAATAGGAATAGACCTAGGCTATGAGCAACGAACATCGATACATCAATAGATGTAATGTCAATAAGCGTAGGTTATAAGCACTGACCATATATATGTCAATAGATGCATTGCCAATAGATATAGGCTATGAGCAAAGAACATATATTAGTCAATAGATGTAACATCAATAAATGAAATCTATAATGACTAGGTTAGAAGTTACATTAATCAAACAAGAAACTTCCTGAGGTATGTGTAGTATTAGATTCAGCATTTAGACTGGTTTCTTGCTAGTTCCCGGGACTTTAAATAATTGAACCAGCTTTATTTAAAATTAAAGGCCAGGAAACGCGGTTATTTACGAGTCAGTATATCTATATACTATCAATATATGATTTGCAGATTTTCGGTTCATTTATGTTTATGTAGTTGTTTACACAGTTTCTGAGAAGCGAACTGCCCATAAAGCTAGTTTTTACCTTAACATACCGGTATTGTTTGCCCTATTGTAGGATATACACATAGGAGCTATCTATTACATGCCAATTTTGGCAATTTGTAGCTGATATGTTAACTCAATTTAATATTTTAGCATCCCTCAACATGTTCGATTTAACAAACCAAGTAATGTGTTATAATAACCTAATACATTAATATACATATGGATATCTCCTTAAACAGTTTTTGCTAATGTATTGTCACATGCCCTATTTATTGTCTCCTAATTCTACCCAAGATTGTGTGCCATGCACCATAGGGATGGCAAAAACTACCCGTTTTTCATACAATTTTGCTGGGTTCGCAATCACAATTAAACACTTACTGCACCCACTTGTGTACCCATCTAAACATCTAACTGTAACCAACCATGTACCCATCTAGCCTATTCATTCTACCAATTTGTGTACCCATTTCAACACTTCATTGCACCCAATTATAAAATGACAACCTAATGAACCTGAAAGACCAGTTGGATCATGTTTACGCATTTGTCAAAAAAGCAGCAGCTGTTTCTATTTTTCAAGGCAGCAGCAAAAAGGCAGCTTTCTAGCAATCCTCAACACCATTTCTTTGTTTGCTAGTATTTTATTTTATGTTACCTCCTCACCAAGCTATCTCTGTTTGCTTGTTAATGCTTAAATAATGCCGTTAGACCTCTAGTCTTATGGTGAATCTAATACTCGCCAGAAAATAGCACAACATTAAGATCAAATGCTAACCTGAGCTATTAGCTCTTACTGTCTTTGACTTTTGATTAGAAGGCAGTGCTGCAGCAAACATCAGCAAACAAGAAATGTAGGGTGGCAGCTAATTATTTAATTCATATCACATTTACGGAGGCTGGAGTTTGATTCTGATGCATTTGTTGTCAGTTCTATGCGCAGCTTTGTGTTCAGAATAGTCTTTCAATGCTCGTACTTCACCTTAAGTTTCCCGTAAGTTATAAGCCTAGTTTTATGTTACCATTATGTATGGAGAATAGCCTAAAGCAACAAAGAGGGTGGAGCTCTATTTTTTGACAACCTCCCAAAAATTTTAGAAAAGTTAGTATAACCCTTTTAGTTAACCCCCGAAAAAACGTTAATGTCGCTTATATTTCGTAGTTTTCCTTGAAAGAGCGATGTTAATGCCTCAAACTCAGCAATTTCCTAAACTGTTTTTATATACGTTCATATATCATACCAAGTTAAACAGGGAGCAAATTTGAGGAAAAAATTAACCTGGCACAGTTAATAATTACAGTCAGATGCGGACCTCTCAAACTTCATTTGACCAAGCAATTGTTCGAGTTATCAGAGCGTTCAAGCCAATAAAACATGGTCGCAAAAACATTATTTATCAGTAGATGCATGTAAATAAACTATATATAAATCAAAAATTTATTGCTTTTTGCAAGTTAAAGGAACTCTCCTATAAAGTGGTAAAAAATTTTGTCAAATAGTATAAATATTTTTCTATCACTTGAGATTTGTTGGTTGTTTCAATTATTTGAGTGACTGCTTGAAAACTTTCAGATTAAAATTTGCAAAACTTTATCGCATTTAAAACAAAAAATAACGATTTCTTTTGGGCGCCTTAATCAAAATCAATTCGTCGTTTTGATTTTAAGTTTATTCGAGGGTTTTCACACTTTGACTTGTTTCAGCCTTCTCCACTTTCTTAGGGTATGATATTTGGAAGAAGGACCTATCGCAAGCTTATAAATAATTTAGGACAGGGGTTGCTACTCGTAAAGTTGTGTCATCAACAATCCAACAAAACTGAAACAGATCTAAACTATGTGTTAAATAATTCAAGTAAGATAACTATCTAAGTGTATCTGATGACCCGAAACGCTCAATTTTTACTGACATGTATTAATACCAATAAATTATATATCAAAATAATTAAATATATAAAATAAATCAACGGATTGCAGCATAAAAGAGTATCTCTAGTAAAGGAACTCTAATATTTGCAAGATTAACAACATGCTTCATAAAAACATGGAATGCAGCTGATCAACTGCTTCTAAATCAAACGAAATTTGAAACATGAACTAGAACAAAAACAGCAAATTGGTATTAACAGAGGTATATACCGTCGAGGAACTTCAAAGTTGGCAAGGCTGCAAGCATGCTTTGTGAAAAGTTCTAATGTAACTAGTCAGCTATTTTCAAATAATTCAAAACTTTACACATGGACTAGAACATAATCAAGTTAGTAAAGCCAGTTTGCATAAAACTCACCAAGAAATAAATGAAAACACTTTTGCAGTTCCGAAGATACTAGAATTGGTGCTGAGAAAAAAAGACAGAGCTCACCACAGATATAACTCAGACAAAGCCAAATAGTTGCTCAAAGGCTAGTCCATACTATAGCAATGGTGGCCGTCTAGTGTGGGTACCATCGCTAGCATTCAATTATGAATGGCGGCGCGGTTGTTTGGCCCCTACACTGTCTAGCCGGTGAAGAAAGATTTGTGGTCTCCTAGATAGGAGCACCAAATCCACGTATGCTATTTAAATGGCTCCTTGTAGTACATATTCGCAAAGAATGCAGAATAAAATGACGGAAGCCAGGCTGTTAAAAGAGCCAGAGCCTCTGACACAGGATGCTGACCAGTAGGGTTACTAATCAAACATACCAACCCAGTAGTAAGTCCCCTCCCTATGTACCACATAGATAGCTTTTTTGTTAAGCTCATTTGATTAGCTTTCACAGAAAGCTATAATTCTGAGTTTTTCAACCAGCACAATGAACAATGCGGAAGTACCAGAGCTTTTGCGCTTTGTCAACTGGTATTGTATGAATCAATAGCGGCTGGATTATAGAAATGAAAGCTTTAAATTGAGAGAGTGGTTGATTCACCAGTAAATCTCTTTAACTGAGAAACTGTCACAAATTTAAATTGCTGGACTCGGCATAACTTTTAATCACAAGTTACCTACGGCATTATGATAAACAGCCCACTAGATAATCATCGAGAAATGAATCTTGAAATTGGATAGTAAGGCATAAGATAACAAAATTAGCATGGCAAGTAGAAAACATGGAAAGTGAAAGTGGTGGCTGCTATTATATAGATTCGTATATGTACGATATATGTGTGAAACCATTGAAATAGATATATTTGGAGAACTATATTAAAATTAACCATATACATGTATACATAAACTTAGATTGGTCAATAGGGAAAAAAGCCTGTCAGACCTAAATAGCATGACGTTACGTCTTTGAATTGTACCAAAGCTTGACTGTACTGCTCTTAACAATGGAGCTAATGAGGATAAGGTTACAAAATCACATTTATTTGCACATAAAAACCTTATTGGATGCATAATCCAGTAAACTAAAACAATTATGTGATAATATATGAACACCACCAAGATTAAAGCTATAAAAGTTATAAAATGTTGCACACATCATGAGCTATTCGGGGTTTATTTGCCTTCCTCTCCTATCCCCATTCTTTTTTTTTCCCTTCCCCCTTCTCCTAGGAAGTGGGAAAGGAGAATGGAAAGCGGAAAGAGAGAAAGAGAGAAGGGGGAAAAGGGGGCAAATAGCCTATCCACCGAAGAGCTAAACCCGGGCTAGGTAAAAGACTAATATCATGCTGAACTAAACATGACTAAATATGATGAGCCTGTGAAGATTTGATCTGATCAGGTAAGTGCAATTAATGGCTTTCTTAGTTTTATAATGTGCCCTAATCGAAATATATCTCTTTGCTATCTCACGAGCTATTCTACTAGCATGATGCTGAATCTCAGCAACCTCTCCATGGTGGCAATTAGTTGTAGCCTGGAAAAGTATGTCACTAATCCAGCTACTAAGCAACACTCTCATCAATTTCTCACTGTGGTTGCGAACCTCAATCACCACAGTTAAAGACAAAGTCAAGGCGCCACAATTCTTAAAGTTTGACACACAACAAAATTCACATTACAGTTATTTGACATCAAAAGATTCACTATGTCTTACTCTGCTGTGTTGTAGGTGCAAATTATGTGGAAATGTGATTACAAGCACTTAAAAGCTCAAAAACGAACAGTTAATGACAGTCATCGGAAAACTGCCATAGATTAGAATATCTTTCCAAAACGGCTCAAACGGGACGTATTTGTCCAATATGGCTTCTGTTCACAGTTTCAGGCAACCTCATTCATCGAAGTATTTTCAAAATATACTCCACGCATTCAAAAAACCGTGTCTATTGTTCTTACGCGTCTTTTTTATCCTCTTTGCAATGCTGTGACTTTCAGCACTGATCTCGTTTTACCTACTGTAAAAATTCGTTTAATGTTTTATCCTTAGGTCGAAAGAGTATATATCTTTGTCTGATAAACCTGACGAGCCTGTTGGTCACCTCTGATAATAGAAAAACGCTGCAGAAATTATTTGCGAAATATGGGCCACTGATCAGATAATGACTAGATTATTAGACCAAGCCGTAAAAAGACTGTAAAGTAACGAGCATCTATATTTGATACAGGGTTCTCGGTAAAACCCGAAATGTTTGTCATAAACTAGTGTTACGAGAAGTTTTATATTGAGCTTTTTATTGGCTTTTCAATTCACGCAAGAACATCACGAGTCGAAACAATACCCAAATGTAATGACTACGTCAGAGAAATGAACTGATTTTGATCTATGGTGGCTTCTTGATGGTGGGGATTAACTGTTCGTTTTTGAGCTCTTAGAAGCTTGTAATCACATTTTCACCTAATTTTCACCTACAACACAACAGAGTAAGACATGGTGAATCTTTTGATACCAAATAATTAATGTGAATTTTGTTGCAAGTCAACCTTTAATTGTGATAAGGGAATTCGTTGCTTGGTTGACATAATAGTTGGTAACATCCATGATGATAGTGATACAATTATTACACTTCCGCTTTAGTGACTGAGATACATAACCAGCTGTAAAATAATCGCTCTGTCTAATTTTTGACTTAAGACTCCTCTGCATACTCATCATATTTAGTCATGTTCAGTTCAGCATGATATTAATCTAGTTACCTAGCCAGGGTATGGTTATTTGGGTGGGTGATCTATCCAACTTGACCTCGACTGAATACTACTCTAAAAGCATCGATGATATTAGGTAAATTGGGGTTTAGTAGTTTCACCGTCACAATCAATATAACGGCACAAAGAGGAATGAGCATTTAAACCTATAGAAGTAAATGAGTGAACACTTCTTTGATTTGTCTTTGTGCATTCTGACTTTTACAACCAAAGCTGTGAAACAGAATTAGTCAATTGAGACTTCTTATCTTTATGTCCGAACTTGATGTCTTGAAGTAGAATGGATCTCTGATTACTAGAAAGCATTATTGGTAGCTTTTGCGTAAACCAATCATTAGTCAATCATCGTTCAAATAAAAAAACTGTTTTCATGGCTCCATGTAGCACTAAAATTTGCACATTTCGACTTCGACAACAAAATTTGAAAACATAAATTCGCCAATTTAGACTCACTATCCTCACAGCAGGCAGCACTACAATGACGCTGAGGACAACAACTCAAGCACTCGTGTCTATCTTTGTTTGCGAGTCTGGTGTTTCTGTCATTGAATCAAAACTCATCATTTCTTTTGCTACAAAATAGCAACTAATTTGAATTTATATTAGTAGCAGACCCCTGTGAGTCTTTTAAAAAGCAGAGTGGTCTAGCCATGCGCCGGTCGAAGAAACAGCTACTCAAAAGAATGTCGATCTGCATACTGATATTATATGATAACAACATTTGTTTATGTTTTAATATAGTTTAATATTTTTTATAACCTTTGTCTTTTATTATTATACTATCATATTAATTATATTTTACTTATATTAATAAGTAATCCCACTAATAAATTATAAAATTTAACTAATAGCTTATATTAATCACATATACATATATATAAATATATTTATATATATATGTATAGATAAATATATATATGTATATATAAATATATATATATATAAATAAATAAATATATATATATATATATATATATATATATATATATAAGTACTCTTTTGCATATGCCTAAACCCTCTAAGCAATATGCTGGAGGAGACTCAATATGGGTACCAGTTTAAGAGTGGCACCAAGATTAACCACCTCTTCTACATGGTTGACATCAAGCTGTACGCTAACAAAGAAAGGGACATTGATTCGCTAATACACCTCACTCAGGTATACAGCAAGGACATCGGAATGACCTTTGGTATTGAGAAATGTGGAAGGCTAATTCTCAAGAAAGGCCATTCTATGCTCACAGATGGCCTAAGAATGCCAAATGGTACCATCAAAGATATAGAAGAAGGGTACAAGTATTTGGGGATTATGCAAAGCAACATCAACCACAAAGCCGAGGTACGTCACAAAGCCATTACCGAATACAAAAAACGCCTTCGGCAGGTCTTACGGAGCCAGCTCAATGCCTAGAACCAAGTCATGAAAATAAATACCTATGCACTGCCAGTAATAAGATGGCCAGCAGGCATAATAAAGTGGACTGAGGAAGCCATCAAAGAAACAGATATAGCAACTCGTAAACTGCTGACCATGCATGGAGCACTTCACCCAAAATCTGATACTACTAGATTGTATCTTGATAGGAAAGATGGCGGTAGGGGGCTCAAAAGTGTACAGCAGACAGTGAAAGAAGAGGAACAAAACATCAAAGCATATGCAGCCTCCATGGCCATCTCATATAAGTTGCTAGCTGAATTTCAATCGGCTGCTCTTACAATGGACCTACGCCCTGATGATGAGGAAATTGACTGGCACACGAAACCTCTTCGTGGTGCTTACCACCAACAAATATCTAAGGTTGGCGATCTTCACCAGAAATATATGTGGCTGAACAAAGGAAACCTAACGGCCAATACAGAGTCGCTAATCATGGCAGCCCAGGAGCAAGTGCTCCCAACAAGGCAACTCCAAACGAAAATCTCTCACACTAGAAACGATCCTAAATGCAGACTGTTCAAAGATGCACCTGAGATCATCCAACACATCATCAGTGGATGCAAGCAGCTAGCAGGAAACGCATACACTGAGCGGCATAGTCATGTTGCAGGTGTTGTGTATAGAAGTCTATGTGATGAGTATGGCTTTAATAAACCACAACACTGGTGGGAAGCTCCTAGTAAGGTCCATGAAAATGACCGCGCTAAGATCCTCTGGGCATTCTACATCCGAACTGACAAGCATGTCCTAGCAAACCAACCAGATATAGTGGTGGTAGACAAAGAGAACAAGCGAGCTACTATAATAGATATAGCAGTACCCAATGACTACAATATAGCCAGCAAAGAAAAAGAAAAGGTAGAGAAATATCTCCCTCTTGGAGAAGAGATTGAAAAATGCTGGAATGTAAAAACAACTTTAATCCCAGTAGTCATCGGAGCACTGGCCGCAATAACACCGGCGCATGAAATGTGGTTTGCCCAAATACCAACAACAATCAACTCAGGTGGGTTGTAGAAAAGTGCGCTATTGGGAACAGCGAAGGTCTTGAGGCGAGTGCTCAAACTCTCAGGTCTCTGGTAGGAGACCCGAGTTAGAGCAGAATTTACCACCCATACGGAGTATCCGGGGTGAGGAAACAATTTTATATATATATATATAATATATTTATATATATAAAAAATTTTTTCCTCACCCCGAATACCCCGTATGGGTGGTAAATTCTGCTCTAACTCGGGTCTCCTACCAGAGACCTGGGATTTTGAGCACGCGCCTCAAGATCTTAGCTGTTCTTAATAGCGCACTTTTCTGCAACTCACCTGAGTTGATTGTTGTTGGTATTTGGGCAAGCCACATTTTTTGCGCCGGTGTTATTGCGCCCAGTGCCCCAATGACTACTGGGATTACAGTTGTTCTTAAATTCCAGCATTTTTCAATTTCTTCTCCAAGAGGGAGATATTTCTCTACCTTTTATTTTTCTTTGCTGGCTATATTGTAGTCATTGGGTACTGTTATATCTATTATAGTAGCCCTCTTGTTCTCCTTTTTTACCACCACTATATCTGGTTGGTTTGCTAGGACATGCTTGTCAGTTTGGATGTAGAAGTCCCAGAGGATCTTAGCGCGGTCATTTTCATTCACCTTACCAGGAGCTTCCCACCAGTGTTGTGGTTTATTAAGGCCATACTCATCACATAGACTTCTATACACAATAGCTGCAACATGATTATGCCGCTCAGTGTATGTGTTCCCTGCTAGCTGTCTGCATCCACTGATGATGTGTTGGATGGCCTCAGGTGCATCTTTGCACAGTCTGCATCTAGGATCATCTCTAGTGTGATAGATTTTCGTTTGGAGTTGCCTTGTTTGGAGCACTTGCTCCTGGGTTGCCATGATTAGCGACTCTGTATTGGCCGTTAGGTTTCCTTTGTTCAGCCACATATATGTCTGGTGAAGATCGCCAACCTTAGATATTTGTTGGTGGTAAGCACCATGAAGAGGTTTCGTGTGACAGTCAATTTCCTCATCATCAGAGCGTAGGTCCGTTGTAAGAGCAGCCAATTGAAATTCAGCTAGCAACTTATATGAGATGGCCATGGAGACTGCATATGCTTTGATGCTTTGCTCCTCCTCTTTCACCGTCTATATACACTGTTTCTATATAAATATATATATATATATAAATATATATATATAAATATAAATATATATATATATATATATATATATATATATATATATATATAGATATACTCATGCTACAGACAGTACTGCTTTGGCTATTGAAGCCCCATCAGTGCAGCTCATAGCTTAGGCAAGGGACACAAATCCCATTACCCATCTTGCCCCAGTTGAAGTTTACAGCTGGAAAAATGCGCCAGTAGGAAACTGACAGTAGCTGAAAGATAAGTAAACTCTTTAATTTTCCAATAGATATATATATATATTTGAAAAATTATTGCGAAAAAAGTAAACTTTTAGTATTTGCGCTACAAATTTGTTTCGTGCGAGCACTCATCAGACGCGATTGTACTAAATTGAAAAGCTTTACTGAATGAGCCAAAATATCAGAAATGGGCTCGCTGTGTTAATCATGTAATTTAGTGCTAAGTGTAACCGAGAAGATAACTCCTAGCATGTCTGCAATTAGAAGTCAATTCATTTCTTTTATTTAATGTGCCTAAGTGTGGTTTGCATATTATGAAGAATTTTTTTAGTAAACATCATTTGCATCATTTTGTTCTGTTTGTATATGGTAGTGCTTGAGCTAATATTTTCCATGTTATGTTGTATGTTGAGTTGCTGTCTTTCAACTTTCAAATGTGCTTGATCAATTCTGTGTGTTGTTGTTTGTTTTTGTGGTTAAACGAGGCTTTATGGTTGCTGTATCTACTATTAAATTTGGTTGAGCAAAGTCCTATGTAGGTCGCTATGTGGTTGTTTGTATTGTTGCTCACTGTTGCTTGATACATCAAATTTTTGGCTCAGCAATTTCCTTCCAAAGGGCAGCTGTTCTTTGGTCTGCAGTTGCATTTTTTTTCGTTGTCTTTTCTTTGTAGTGTACTGGTTTTATTAAGGGTTTTGTTGCTCGCATCAATGGTTGTTTTCATGTTTGGCATTACTGAGTAGCTCAGTTTTAAGGTTTGCCTATTACTGTAAATATTGCTTGGAGTGGGTGTTTCTTTGGGAAGCATGTCGTAACTATGCTGAAGAATTTTTGTCCGATATTGGTTGCAACGTTGGCACTGAATGGCGGGATGTACCATGTGATTTTTCTTTGTCTGTTACGTTTTTTAGATTTTTCATGTTGGTTTCATATTGTAGTTTGCTGTTGTATCCACTCTTGTGGAGTGCTTCTTGGTATGGTTGCACTGTGCTGTTAAATTGCTGTTCATTTGTTGAAAGTGCGTTTAATCATTTGTTTATGTTGTCTGGTAAGTTTTTCAATATGGAAGGTGGATGGTTGCTTTGTTTGTGCACATATAGTATTGTATTACCTGGCTTTTGGAAAGGTCTGAAGCTGCCATCTTGTGGATTTAAAGTTACGTCAAGAAAATTTACTGATCGTTTGTTTGCCTCAATAGTAATTTTCAAGTTGTTTTTATTAAATATGTTGCATATTAGTTTCTTTGTTCTCTCTATAGCATGTGGTGTGCCCTTGCAAACTGCAAGTTCGTTGTCTCTGTATAGTACAATGCTGCAAGTCAATTCTTTGGGTATTTGAGACAGTAAGTAAGTCCCTATACTAATTCACAAGTCTTCGCTCCATCGTAGCTACCCATAGTCACGTCAAAAAATTTATTAGAGTTCTTCTTTGACCAGGCCGTGTCGTTGTGAAATACAAGCAATCTTTTTGCATGTAGTATAATTGCCTTTTCGTCTTCTGTGATATCTATTATGTTGCCTGCAAAATATAATGCTTCTTTTAATAGTGCCTCTGTTATTGAAGGGTAAAATTCACTAACGTCAAAAGTAATAAACGCTTGCTGTTGCTTTTCCTTTATTTCTCTAAACCAATTCAGTACGTCACCCGTACTTCGCCATAATTTTACATTAGTTTCTCTTGTCACTTTTTTGTTGATACTTGTGAGCAGAGTTTTGCTTATTTTTCCTATTTCAGATTTTGTGTGATTGATTAGTCTACACATGGGGTGGTTTGTGAAGTTATCTTTGTGGTCTTTTAACGTTATGAATGGCTGTTTCTCTGCTATTGTCTCAATTCTTTTCTCATGTCCTAATTTGTGCGCTATTTCTTTGTCTTTTGATGTAATTTGGTTTACTGCTGTCTTGTCAGCTTTTTTGTAGGTTTAAGTCACATTATTTTGCGACATTTTGCTGTATTCATCATTTTCAAGTTTGTAAAAATTGGTTGTTTTGTCAGCTTTGACAAGTATTTTATTGTTTGCTTGTATTCTCTTAGTGTCATGAAGCAGTCTTCGTTGAAGCTCATTGTTGTATGGCTTGAATTTGATGCTTTGTATCATTTATGTTATCTTACTTTCAAAATCTGATATTTCTTTTATAAAAGGTAGCAGTTTCTTTGTTTTGTATCTATAGGTTTCTTTTTGTTCTGATTACTGATTTGGGTTTAAGTAAAAATGTGCTTTCCATCTCATTCCGTGAGTTAACTTCTCGGTCATTTCTATTAATCTTTGTAGGTAATTTGATTTTTTTGGTATTGGTATATTTTTCATAGAGTAACCAATATTGACTTTTTCCATTTTTAGCTTTTGGGAGAGTGCTCAACACCATAGTAATTCTCAACAAAATAAAATTGAAAATCAAAAATATCTTGCTGATGTGAAAAACCCTTTTAGGACACTAAGACAATACAAGCAAACAATAAAATACTTGTCAAAGCTGACAAAACAACCAATTTTTACAGACTTGAAAATGATGAATACAGCAAACTGTTGCAAAATAATGTGACTAAAACCTACAAAAAAGCTGACAAGACAGCAGTAAACCAACTTACATCAAAAGACAAAGAAATAGTGCACAAATTAGGACTTGAGAAACGAATTGAGATAATAGCAGAGAAACAGCCATTCATAACGTTAAAAGACTTCAAAGATAACTTCACAAATCACCCTATGTGTAGACTAATCAATCCAACAAAATCTGAAATAGGAAAAATAAGCAACACTCTGCTCACAAGTATCAACAAAAAAGTGACAAGAGAAACTAATGTAAAATTATGGCGATGTACGGGTGACGTACTGAATTGGTTTAGAGAAATAAAGGAAAAGCAACAGCAAGCGTTTATTACTTTTGACGTTAGTGAATTTTACCCTTCAATAACAGAGGCACTATTAAAAAAAGCATTAGATTTTGCAAGCAACATAATAGATATCACAGAAGACGAAAAGGCAATCATACTAATGCAAAAAGATTGCTTGTATTTCACAACGACACGGCCTGGTCAAAGAAGAACTCTAATAAATTTTTTGACGTGACTATGGGTAGCTACGCCGGAGCGGAGACTTGTGAATTAGTAGGGACTTACTTACTGACTCAAATACCTAAAGAATTGACTTGCAGCATTGAACTATACAGAGACAACAGACTTGCAGTTTGCAAGGGCACACCACAAGCTGTAGAGAGAACAAAGAAACTAATATGCAACATATTTAATAAAAACAACTTGAAAATTATTATTGACGCGAACAAACGATCAGTAAATTCTTTTGACGAAACTTTAAATCTACAAAATGGCAGCTTCAGGCCTTTTCAAAAACCAGGTAAAATTATACTATATGTGCACAAACAAAGCAACCATCCACCTTCCATATTGAAAAACTTACCAGACAACATAAACAAACGATTAAACGCACTTTCATCAAATGAACAACAATTTAACAGCGCAGTGCAACCATACCAAGAAGCACTCCACAATAGTGGATACAACAGCAAACTACAATATGAAACCAACATGAAAAAATCTAAAAAACGTAACAGACAAAGAAAAATCACATGGTACAACCCACCAATCAGTGCCAGCGTTGCAACCAATATCGGACATAAATTCTTCAGCATAGTTACGACATGCTTCCCAAAGAAACACCCACTCCAAGCAATATTTACAGTAATAGGCAAACCTTAAAACTGAGCTACTCAGTAATGCCAAACATGAAAACAATCATTGATGCGAGCAACAAAACCCTTAATAAAACCAGTACACTACAAAGAAAAGACAACGAAAAAAAATGCAACTGCAGACCAAAGAACAGCTGCCCTTTGGAAGGAAAATGCAGAGCCAAAAATGTGATGTATTAAGCAACAGTGAACAACAAGACAAACAACCACATAGCGACCTACATAGGACTTTGCTCAACCAAAATTAACACTAGATACAGCAACCATAAAGCCTCGTTTAACCACAAAAACAAACAACAACACACAGAATTGAGCAAGCACATTTGGAAGTTGAAAGACAGAAACTCAACATACAACATAACATGGAAAATATTAGCTCAAGCACTACCATATACAAACAGAACAAAATGATGCAAATGATGTTTACTAGAAAAATACTTCATAATATGCAAACCACACTTAGGCACATTAAATAAAAGAAATGAATTGACTTCTAATTGCAGACATGCTAGGAGTTATCTTCTCGGTTACGCTTAGCACTAAATTACATGATTAACACAGCAGGCCCATTTCTGATATTTTGGCACATTCGGTAAAGCTTTGCATTTTAGTACAATCGCGTCTGATGAGTGCTCGCACGAAACAAATTTGTAGCGCAAATACTAAAAGTTTACTTTTTTCGCAATAATTTTTCAAATACTTCATACTCCACTAATTATCTTTTAGGTTTTTAGTGTACAGTTCTCTTTTTATATGCTTTTGCACTTGCTTTTAGTTATATATATATATATATATATATATATATATATATATATATATATATATATATATATATATATATATATATATATATATATAGGCCTATATATATATATATATATATATAGGCCTATATATATATTTATATATATACATATATATATGTATATGTGATTAATATAAACTATTAGTTAGATTTTATAAATTATTAGTGGAATTACTTATTAATAAAAGTAAAATATAATTAATATAATAGTATAATAATAAAGGACAGATGTTATAAAAAATATTAAACTATATTAAAACATAAACAAATGTTGTTATCAGATAATATCAGTATGCAAATCGACATTCTTTTGAGTAGCTGTTTCTTCCACCGGCGCAGGGCTAGCCCACTCTGCTTTTTAAAAGACTCACAGTGGTCTGCTACCAATATAAATTCAAATTAGTTGCTATTTTATAGCAAAATAAATGACGAGTTTTGTGTCAATGACAGAAACACCAGACTCGCAAACAAAGATAGACAAGAGTGCTTGAGTTGTTGTCCTCAGCGTCATTGTAGTGCTGCCTGCTGTGAAGATAGTGAGTCTAAATTGGCGAATTTATTTTTTCAAATTTTGTTGTCGAAGTCGAAATGTGCAAAGACAAATCAAAGAAGTGTTTACCCATCTACTCCTATAAGTTTAAATGCTCATTCTTCTTTGTGCTGTTACATTGATTGTGACGGTGAGACTACTAAACCCCAATTTACCTAATATCATCGATGCTTTTAGAGTAGTATTCAGTCGAGGTCAAGTTGGATAAACCACCCACCCAAATAACCATACCCTGGCTAGGTAACTAGATTAATATCATGCTGAACTGAACATTTGTTTGACTAAATATGATGAGTATGCAAAGGAGTCTTAAGTCAAAAATTAGACAGAGCGATTATTTTACAGCTGGTTATGTATCTCAGTCACTAAAGCGGAAGTGTAGTAATTGTATCACTATCATCATGGATGTTACCAACTATTATGTCAACCAAGCAACGAATTCCCTTATCACAATTAAAGGTTGACTTGCAACAAAATTCACATTAAATTATTTGGAAATGTGATTACAAGCTTATAAAAGCTCAAAAACGAACAGTTAATCTCCACCATCAAGAAACCACCGTAGATCAAAATCAGTTTATTTATCTGACGTAGTCATTACATTTGGGTATTGTTTTGACTCGTGTTGTTCTTGCGTGAAATGAAAAGCCAATAAAAGGCTCAATATAAAACTTCTCGTAGCACTAGTTTACGACAAACATTTCGGGTTTTACTGAGAACCCTGTATCAAATATAGATGCTCGCTACTTTACAGTTTTGTTTCGGCTTGGACTAATCATCTAGTCATTATTTGATCAGTGGCCCATATTTCGCAAATAATTTCTGCAGCGTTTTTCTATTATCAGAGGTGACCAACAGGCTCGTCAGGTTTATCGGATAATGATATATACTCTTTCGACCTAAGGATAAAACATTAAACGAATTATTATAGTAGGTAATACGAGATCAGTGCTGAAAGTCACAGCATTGCAAAAAAGATAAAAAAGACGCGTAAGAACAATAGACATGGTTTTTTGTATGCGTGGAGTATATTTTGAAAATACTTCGATGTATGAGGTTGCCTGAAACTGTGAACAGAAGCCATATTGGACAAATACGTCCCGTTTAAGCCGTTTTGGAAAGAGATTCTAATCTATGGCAGTTTTGCGATGACTGTCATTAACTGTTCGTTTTTGAGCTTTTAAGTGCTTATAATCACATTTCCACATAATTTGCACCTAAAACACAGCAGAGTAAGACATAGTGAATCTTTTGATGTCAAATAACTGTAATGTGAATTTTGTTGTGAGTCAAACTTTAAGAATTGTGGTGCCTTGACTTTGTCTTCAACTGTGGTGATTGAGGTTCGCAACCACAGTGAGAAAGTGATGAGAGTGTTGCTTAGTAGTGCTGGATTAGTGACATACTTTTCCAGGCTACAACTAATTGCCACTATGGAGAGGTTGCTGAGATTCAGCATCATGCTAGTAAAATAGCTCGTGAGATAGCAAAGAGATATATTTCGATTAGGGCACATTATAAAACTAAGAAAGCCATTAATTGCACTTACCTGATCAGATCAAATCTTCACAGGCTCATCATATTTAGTCATGTTTAGTTCAGCATGATATTAGTATTTTACCTAGCCCGGGTTTAGCTCCTCGGGTGGATAGGCTATTTGCCCCCTTTTCCCCCTTCTCTCTTTCTCTCTTTCCGCTTTCCATTCTCCTTTTCCACTTCTTAGGAGAAGGGGGAAGGGAAAAAAAAAGAATGGGGATAGGAGAGGAAGGCAAATAAACCCCGAATAGCTCATGATGTGTGCAACATTTCATAACTTTTATAGCTTTAATCTTGGTGGTATTCATATATTATCACATAATTGTTTTAGTTTACTGGATTATGCATCCAATAAGGTTTTTATGTGCAAATAAATGTGATTTTGTAACCTTATCCTCATTAGCTCCATTGTTAAGAGCAGCACAGTCAAGCTTTGGTACAATTCAAAGACGTAACGTCATGCTATTTAGGTCTGACAGGCTTTTTTCCCTATTGACCAATCTAAGTTTATGTATACATGTATATGGTTAATTTTAATATAGTTCTCCAAATATATCTATTTCAATGGTTTCACACATATATCGCACATGTACGAATCTATATAATAGCAGCCACCACTTTCACTTTCCATGTTTTCTACTTGCCATGCTAATTTTGTTATCTTATGCCTTACTATCCAATTTCAAGATTCATTTCTCGATGATTATCTAGTGGGCTGTTTATCATAATGCCGTAGGTAACTTGTGATTAAAAGTTATGCCGAGTCCAGCAATTTAAATTTGCGACAGTTTCTCAGTTAAAGAGATTTACTGGTGAATCAACCTCTTTCTCAATTTAAAGCTTTCATTTCTATAATCCAGCCGCTATTGATTCATACAATACCAGTTGACAAAGCGCAAAAGCTCTGGTACTTCCGCATTATTCATTGCGCTGGTTGAAAAACTCAGAATTTTAGCTTTCTGTGAAAGCTAATCAAATGAGCTTAACAAAGAAGCTATCTACATGGTACATAAGGAGGGGACTTACCACTGGGTTGGTATGTTTGATTAGTAACCCTACTGGTCAGCATCCTGTGTCAGAGGCTCTGGCTCTTTTAACAGCCAGGCTTCTGTCATCTTATTCTGCATTCTTTGCGAATATGTACTACAAGGAGCCATTTAAATAGCATACGTGGATTTGGTGCTCCTATCTAGGAGACCACAAATCTTTCTTCACCGGCTAGACAGTGTAGGGGCCAAACAACCGCGCCGCCATTCATAACTGAATGCTAGCGATGGTGCCCACACTAGACGGCCACCTTTGCTATAACATGGACTAGCCTTTGCGCAACTATATGGCTTAGTCTGAGTTATATCTGTGGTGAGCTTTGTCTTTTTTCTCAGCACCAATTCTAGCATCTTCGGAACTGCAAAAGTGTATTCATTTATTTCTTGGTGAGTTTTATGCAAACTGGCTTTACTAACTTGATTATGTTCTAGTCCATGTGTAAAGTTTTGAATTATTTGAAAATAGCTTACCAGAGACATTAGAACTTTTCACAAAGCATGCTTGCAGCCTTGCCAACTTTGAAGTTCCTCGACGGTTGATACCTCTGTTAATACCAATTTGCTGTTTTTGTTCTAGTTCATGTTTCAAATTTCGTTTGATTTAGAAGTAGTTGATCAGCTGCATTCCATGTTTTTATGAAGCATGTTATTAATCTTGCAATCATTAGAGTTCCTTTACTAGAGATACTCTTTTATGCTGCAATCAGTTGATGTATTTTATATATTTAATTATTTTTATATATAATGTATTGGTATTAATATATGTCAGTAAACATTGAGTGTTTCGGGTCATCAGATACACTTAGATAGTTATCTTACTTGAATAACTTAACACATAGTTTCGATCTATTTCAGTTTTGTTGGATTGTTGACGACACAACTTAACGAGGAGCAACCTCTGTCCCATATTATTTATAAGCTTGCGATAGGTCCCTCTTCCAAACGTTATACTCTAAGAAAGTGGAGAAGGCTGAAGCAAGTCAAAGGGTGAAAACCCTCAGATAAATGTAAAATCAAAACGACAAAATTGATTTTGATTAAAGCGCCCAAAAGAAATCGTTTTCTTTCTGAGAGTTTTAACTGCGATAAAGTTTTGCAAATTTTAATCTGAAAGTTTTCAAGCAGTCACTCAAATAATTGAAACAACCAACAAATCTCAAGTGATAGAACACTATTTATACTATTTGACAAAAAATTTTACCACTTTATAGGAGAGTTCCTTTAACTTGCAAAAAGCAATAAATTTTTGATTTATATATATAGTGTGGTTATATACATGCATCTACTGATAAATAATGTTTTTGCGACCATGTTCTAATGGCTTGAACGCTCTGAGAACTTGAACCCTTGCTCGGTCAAATGAAGTTTGAGAGGTCTGTGTCTGACTGTAATTATTAATTGTGCCAGGTTAATTTTTTTCTCAAATTTGTTCCCTGTTTAACTTGGTATGATACTTGGACGTATATAAAACAGTTTAGGAAATTGCTGAGTTTGAGTTTGTATTTCATTACAACTGTGGAGTTTTCCATAATCATGGAGCATGGCCTACAATTATTCATGCTACATCTATGAATGTATCTATGTTCATTGCTTATAGCAGGCGTATATCGACGTATCTAAGACTTGTTTATCTCACTGTGAACAACCATCGTCTGTAGTACTAAGTGTTCAAGAGAGACTGGTTTTTGATTAAAAGTTTCCTTGTAAACTATTTCGGATTTTTATGAATGTTACAGGTCAATACTAGTAGAGCTGGTTATTTTACTTGCCCTGCAGTATTATACATGTACCTTCCTACCAAGATATGTTGTATGCTTACTTGTAGTTTCAGGTAGAGTGTATTGTTTTTTGCACAAGCGGCTGAGAAGATTTGCACAAGAAGTCAGATGCATGCAAAAAGGAAACTAGTGATAACCCGGATATTGTCAAGAGGTCACCAATGGAAGTGTACATTGTGGTACCACAAAGTGTTGCCAGCTATGGAGAAAAAGCTATAAAGGTTAGTCATCTATCCAATCAGATGTTTGACGGTTATTGAGCTTAATGTTTCATCGAATCAATTATTTAATAGACATTGATGTTAGTCTTACATTCAATAATGTGTTCGCCTGTTTTTGAGATCAATCTCCCATCCAATCAAATGTTCAACTATTACTGATGCCATTCCCCCAGTTAATAAAATGTTCAATTGTTATTGATGTCAGCATTTGATTCAATCAGATGTTTAACAATTTTTGATTTGATGTAATTTCGTGAACCTAGGAGGTAATTTCCACAGCTGTACCATTTTTCATGACAGTTGTAGTCTTTTGTTTTTTTATTCAGCTTGTTAAACGCCTCGAATAAACAATTAAAACAGCTCACCTACCTGGTTACTAATTTGAATGAGTGGGCAAAACAGCCCAACCACCTGATTACTAGGTACATTTACATGTAGTAAGTACATGTAGGTTGTGTCAGAAATATTATCATGCAGATACTTGTTTATATATAGCTTAAAGACCTGTTTACTGCTATGTTAATAATCTTGCTAACATTTCTATATAAGACTCTGAGTACATGATATATTGGAATATAAGAAATACATTTCTTAGCGGGAGCACCGAAAGGCCCAATTCTTAATGCAATACAGCCACAGATCTTTTTTAATTACAAACTTATGGTGGTCTTCTCCAGGTTTGTAGAAAAGGAGCCAGCTGCTTATGATGTTATGAACATAATCCATGTTCAGTTTAGATTCACTGTACATTCATTCCTAACTTATTACTTTATTTCAAACTGAAAATATCAAAACTGTTGTATTGGAGTGAAGCTCATAGAAATACTTTATATATGTCATTTAACTTCTTACACGGTTATTAATATATTGCATTAAATTAACTGACCTGTATAAACAATGTCAAATACTAAATCCAAATATTTTAACTTTCATCGTTAATTTGCATTGGAAACACATTAATGAATGGTTGGCTTGGCAATATGTAGTTTATAATTAGAGGTAGTGCTCAATGTACATGTTCTAATTTACTCTAGAATGCATATAGTGTAGATTAAATAAGTGGGAATGTAACATAATTTAACGGTTTTGTTATTTTTTTCTTTGTTTTTAGGTATATCTTGATTTTGTGTTTTTACTCACAAAACTCCAATGTTTTATGTGATGGAGTTTTTGCATTGAATTAATTAGTAAACATAATTAATTTTTGTTCAAATCTGTAATTTTAGTCGTCTTACTTCATGTGCTTTAAATTTTCTATCAAGGTGATTTTGTGTAACATTTGACTGCTTTTGCCTGTGGTACCTTTGTGACCACATTTATTTCTCATCCTGATAAAACAGTGTTTGGTTTCATTGTTACAGAATCTGTAGCTGCACTGCACGTTTGCTATACTTTATTTGCGCTCTAACAGTTCACACTTAGCACGCTTAGATGCATTATTGTGTTTGTACTACAGGTTCCTAACACTGTAGAGAGACAAATTAATATCAACCAGCCTGTACAGGTAATTTAACTCTGTTGTTGACATTGCCTGAAGTTAACCTTTATTAGCTACTTAAAGCTGTGCTCTATCAACCTATCAGCATGGGGCTGCACTGCTTACTTCAATGTCCAAAAAACCTAAAGCCTAACATATTTTGTTTATATCAAATCTATGGACCCATTGAGGTTTCGTGCAATTAGGTAATGGTTTTATAAAACCCTCACAAAAGACACTATTTGGTGAGGTGATCTCAGAAGAATATTTGTGTTCTTCTGTTCCAGGCTTCATCTGAGACTCATCTCCATGTAAAGTAGACATCAACTATTCATTGTGTCAAAATTATAAGTATCAAAACGAATTCAAGGGAAATTTTAGAATTTGCGTCAAAGATTTGATCTTGTAATGGGTCATCAAGCATTACAAGAATGTATATTCACAATTTGTTTTTGTCAAAAGACCAAGTCATAGCCAAAAAGCAAAGATAAAAGAATTTGTGTTCAAGAAAATTTTTCATTTGTTGTTTGGTTTAATCATTTTCTAATTCTCTACGAAATTGTCTAAAAAAAATTTATTTCTTATTTTTCTTTGATAAACCATGAGTTATTTTTTAATCATTTTATTATGTTTTTTGAGTCATTTAAAACTTATACTGGTATATAGCTGAGCAATATTTATCTGTTACCTTTTTCACATTAGACTCGTATTTGGTTGTTATTCATGTTTTGGTTGTATAGTGATTTATTGTTAGTCTACGTATTTATTTACAGTATTTACCGTATGTACATGTATTGTTAGTCAGCCAAAATATTTTTGCTATCATCTTTTAACATTACTAAGATTTTCGGATTACATTTTGTAAGTTTAATGTGGTACTTTCGATTTTAAGGATGCTATAAAAAGTTCATTTGTCCTTAGCTCAGATCGGTGCTGGTATTTTCTTAGCTAGTAACTTGCTATTTGAATAATATCAAAGATTTGTTCTCACATTTACTGCTCTTTATGAATCAATTTATCTTACATAACGATCAAACTTTGACATGTAATACCCACAATCATACAACATTTGTGACATAAAAATAAAACAAATATTTAGATCAAATATAAAAAAGGTTTTCAACATTATGGCATTAGAACTTTTTGAAGCATGACAGCTTTTACATCTATGCATATGTGCTTGTTTGAACTTACAACTAAAAATGATATAAAAACGGAATTCACCTCTTTTTCAGGTTTTAAAACAACATACCTCATGATGACTAGAGGGAGTGATACAAGTAGTTTAATTTAATTGAAAAACCTACATAAAACATGAACTGATGTCTTTTTAACTATTTTTGCAACAGATCAAATAAACTAGATGCATAAAGTACTTGCTAGTCACCCAATTAACACTATATTTTTTCACTAAAATGGTATGAAGGTAATTAATCTAGTTGTAATGGTATTGCAGAGAAGCTGTAGAATATTTAACCTACAATTAGTATACAAACTAGCAGTTACGTTATTAAAAGCTGTTAGTTGAGCCACTGTGATATACTATAGAAGAGGAAGCAGAATTATAGTGACCAATCAACAGCTTTGGGGGACTCAGTCATTGCCTGATCATGTTGTTAAATGCCCAAAGCGCAAAATTGATGATGACATACACAACCTCAATGATTATGATTAGTCCTAATTAAATTCCACTGGATGAAAGCACTCCAACACTATGTTTTTTGTTATCTTTACTGTGTGAGAAAGATGAAGCATATGATCACGAAGCTGCAACATTCAACTCAACTACATATCAATAGACAGTATTGACTCACGGTGTGAGGGTAGATATACTGGTGCTACTAAAACGCTGTCTATTCTGTTCCTTTTTAAGTCAACTTTTCAATTGTCTCTAGAAATAAAAATTATTTCTCAACTCTTGATAAGGTACATGCATTATGAGAAAGATCATCAACAGACAGATGTAGGAGAGATTACGAAGCACAACTACTGAGTTGAAGTATGAAACGCTGAAGGAAACTAGATGTTATGATGACATGAGTACTGCAGTACATAGAGCTGTATTATAAGAAGATGTGTATAGTACAAGACGTATGATAGATGGTTTAACACCTGACCAACAGCTTATTTTTTGATAATATAAACTCACACAGTAGAGTGGTTGTTCAAAAAGCTGTTTATGAAGGACTCACTGATACTATTATTCTTCTGCTGACCAGTCTTTCACCTGAACATATATTCAGTGCACTACAATTGCAGGACCAATAAGTAGACACACCTTTACATGATGCAGTTAGATATGGTCATGATAAATTTCTGTCTACTCTCCTGGCTAGTGTAACTCCACAGCAACAACAATGACTGCTTCAAATCACAAACACAAACAAGGAATCAATTCAAGATATGGACAATTATTTGAAGTTTCCCATGTATACTCTGTGTGGAATACCTTGGCTGCACACTTATAATTGCTGTAGGCAACCAAAATTAAACTTCATTGTGACAATTTTATGTTAACTCTGTTTTTGCTTGAAAAATGCCAGTAAATCTTTTTTGAATAGTTAAATTGATTGTAATGCTTACGCTGAAAGATTATTTCTAGTTTCTTTGTCAACGGTTTTATAAACTATAGTTTTAGGTGTAGAATACCTCTATTTTATACCATGCCCAGTTTTAGTTCTACAGGCAGCCATAAAAACAGTTTTTATTTGAACAATAGTTTGGAGCAATAGGCTTGACTTCTTGTGAGGCTTGATTGGCTAATCAATGGTTTAGACAAAAGCTAGCAATAATTCCCTACACTAATATGAGATCAATTCTACTTCATGACATCAAGCTCTGAACTAAAGTTAGATATTGATAGTGGATGCTGTTACATTGGGCTCAAATAACAGATGGAAGCTGTCCATTAAATATTCTCTTCGACCACCTAAATGTCCGCTTCGCTGAAATATCTACATATTTACATTGTAATTATTCATAATAGACTAATAACAGAATTACACTGATAAATACACTATTATTGCATTCACTACAGTGATAAAATCTGGTAGAGCTTACACCATAGTATGGAAAACCACAGGTTAGAGAAGCGCTTGAAAAATCTAGTGAAGACCAGCTAGAAAAAGATCAGCTACAGTGATTTTTAAAAGAAGTGGTAAAATTTAGACTTTTTGATAAGGAATTATTAGGCATCTTAATATGCACTGGACTCATGAGAAATCATTAATAGTATCATTTTATCTATACAAATAAATCTTAATCTTTGTTAGTTTGTTGCCCTGTTGTTCCAATGTCTTATCATAGCCATGATGTTAGAAGAAAAAAAAATTTTTGCACTGAAATTAAAGTTACACATTCCCTTATGGAGGCAGGCGCTAACCGATGCACTATGCAAAAACCTCCCTATGAACTTGAAAGGACATGTACTTTGTGTCAATTATGTAGCAGTTACTTGCCAAAAAAGCGACACCACAACTTTCCAAGGTACTATTTCCTTTTTTACATGGGCCAATACTGGATAAGAAAGAGTCATATCAGCGTTGTTGCCAGGCTTGATATTCTGCAAATAATGAATATTCTGCAAAGGTTGCCAGAGTCAAAAATCCAGCTGCCAAGGGAACCGATGTGCCTGTACCCAGGCAATCTCTCTTGCGCATCTTTGCACATGTGTGCACTGCAAAAACTGAAGCAGGAGTACGGGAGAATAGCAATGATGAAGATGATGAATAAGAATTCAAAATTTTGAACAAATAGTTAGAATACGCAATAGTTAGAAGTGGTTATGTAAGACTGGATATTATCATTACTACTATTAATCATCATGTTCGCAGTGTCTGCAGCTTTCTTTTAATTTTCTATGATTCATCAGTATCAGGTTATAGGAAATAATTAAAGAGATTTGTTTTTGTACAATAAACTTAAAGCTTTTTGATTATCAATATATATACAATTAATATGACTAATTAATTTGATTTTATAAAAGAATAATATAATTCCGTACTATAATAACATAATTCATGTAATAAAATACATATTAAATTATATTAAAACATAGGCAAAGGTTGTTAGCATATGATATCAGATGTGAATCAACACTTCTGTGAGTAGCATTTGTACACTGTAACAGGAGAAGACAACTTTGTTTTTAGAATCACAGTTGTCTGCTACTAATATAAGATCAACTCAGTTGCTACTTTGCGTCAGAGAAAATGATAAGTGTAACAGTTATGACTGCACTACCTGACTCACAAACAAAGTTAGAAAACTATAATACATAGGTAGTTATCTTTAGCCACATTTTAGTGCTGTCTACGGTAAAAATAAGGGGTCTCAATTCACTAACTTCTTTGTTACTACTTTGTAGAAATCAGAATGTTTAAAGACAGAGAGATTATTCTCTTTACAAATCTGTCAAATCTTATCCCAACCTTCAGCTTTCTTTCTCCCTTTTCATTTGAGCTTTCAAATGTAATATGGCAATGGTTCAGACTGTGGTTTAGCTAACTTTTTCATAATTTCACCAGCTTGTAAGTGATTCACATGATAAAATGGTTCTAAATATTGTACATGTGCATCTATATGCATATCTTAACTAGCAAGATCCAATTTGTTTCATTATTCATATCGGGTTTTGAACTTCACAATTTATTGCACAGAACTTAACTGTTTACATTTCTTTCTTTCATTTACCTTCTACTTCTGTTGAACAATTAATGTGAATACTGCTACACATTTTATGGATAGGGCCTTACATACATATCATGACTAAAAACTTTTACAAAGAACAGAATATTTTGGTAATAGTAATTAAACGTGTTAATCTTTTAGCTGTCATCATTGCTAGCAAGCTCTATCTGGCTTTCTCATATTAGTTCGAAAGCTAGTATAATGACTGTAAACATCTATGAATTGCAACGCATGCACATATTTACCATCCCATGGCTGCTTTTGAGCATTGCAAGTTGTTGTTTTATTGTAAGGACTCGTTCAATGGCTTTAATTTTACAAAAATGCAACAAAACATATAATTAATTCACAACTATTGCACCTTGGTTGGCCTATCAGTAAATATAGATAGTATGTGTTGAAGCTCTACAAACATGAACCTAGTTTTATGCTCAATTTCAGGATACTTCGGGTGAACAATATTTGTTGTCAATCAAGTAGCAAACACATTCAAGTATGGTTGCACATGTATGCTTTGGTGTTTTCTGACATGTCATAGATAAACACCTGTTCCAACCCTCAGGCTGCAAAAGCGAGAAACTTAAATACCTTCCTAGTTGAGTGACCATTTTATAGTTTCCTGTATTACATATATGGTTGAAGGTGGGTCACCAGTTGACATTACCATAGACATAGCATTGCCTTTAGTGAACATATCTAAGCATTAAGTCTCTTTAAGGTTAACCAACATTGTTATGAATTACATTTGTTTATGGCAATATAATAATCATATTTCATGTTTTAGCGATGAGTTTTCAAGATAGCAAAACGATAACTTGTTAGGGCTTGTTGCTCAAAAATGCAAGCTTCGAATGGTGATAATGAAGTCTTTTTTTGAAAAAGTTACCTATGGATTTAATTGTCACTCCCAACAATTAGCCAATGTGAGAAGAAAGCACATTTATTAGCAACAATGATGTTATTCCACCCGTCTAATCGCCACGTTATTGTTATCCAATATAGCAAAGAATGATAGCATGAGTTTGAAGGACATTTTAAAAAATACTGACAATTTGCAAAATATTATTACAGGGACTATGCAAGTAAACTATTGGGTTGAACTGTACACACATATTAAAAGAGTTTCTTCATTCACAAAAATCGGAGAAACAATTTCTCTGCAAAAATTTGCTATTCTCACAACTAATCTGTTTAAAACCTATTAATTTATGACCTGCTATGCTGAATAAGAATTTTTTCTAGACAGCTGTTTTAGTACTTAGTTTCAAAAATTAAAGACACTATAACAGTTACAAATAATCGCAGATGTTTCAGGTTAATATTTTGCAGACTGCAATCTTTTTGACCATTTTCACACCATAAAAAGGTTGATAAAACTTTGTATTTGATTAAATTACGCAAATATTTTTCAAACTTCAATATGTAATGTTATCTGTTGCTTTTAATACTAAAATATTGTGTGCTGTGAGTTAACCTTCAAGAACTTAATTGAACATTATTAGCATTAGAATTATATAGACTGAGGGTTGAGTGTTATGAGCAAGTTGAACAGTTAACTTTTAAGGTTAATAATTTTAGTTGCTAAAATACTAGTTTATTTTTTACTACTATCTTTTTGCCTGGTCAGAGGTGTATTAGTTGCTTAATCCAGCATACTAGGTAACAACATTATTAGTTGATCACCAACCCTTTCATTTATAAATAGTCTCGTCTACAAGTCTGGTGCTTTTTACCAATTGACAAGGGAAATAGTAGAAAAATCTTTGTTATTTAGAAGAACTTTACAATCTTTTAGTACAGTTTATCAAAAGGTATCGGCATTTTATATCATTTGTGATGTTCTTTGATGTATGAAGTGATATGTTTGTCAGAAGGTGTCAAGAATAGGTCGACAAAATATGTTAGTGTCTGAAATGCGTATGTTGAACAAAATCACCATATGGCGTTTTAAATGGAAAATTACTGACCTACTAGAAACAATTAGTGCAACAGCTTGAACACATTGTCAATATCACCTATAGCAATGATAACAGCTAGTGATGAAATTTTACATAGTTTGTATCTGAGCATTTTTAATGTAACAAAAGTGACAGAATGGTAAAAAATCCTGGCACGGATAAAAAATACGAACACTTTCTCATAGTTTACTAAAATTTACGTAAATTCATCTTTAAATACCTGAACAGTTTTTACACATTCAAGAAATTCAATTGCAAAAGCTTGGACAAGGGCATTATAGTAAACAAGAGTTGCCTCAGATGCTGTATTAGACAAATTCAGTTTGGTGTTAAATTGGTCTCTCAGAGTTGTAAAACTGTGAGTGAGATTGAAGTCTTCAAACTCCTTTCTCAGTCCCTTTACAACGGCTATCATCGTTTAAATACATGTAAATGGTGGTTGGTGACTGCAGCAACTCTTGCTGGAGTTTGGTAATTTTTATATATGGGTGCTTCCATAGAGCTTGCCTACAAAATGTGACATAAAAGTCAAAATCTACTATCACCCCTACGCTAGATTTAACACTACTTTTAGCAGGACCAATCAAATTTTGTAAACAAAGCAGTTTTTTGCTGTGTCTTTGGTAAGATTCGCAGTATTTTGGTGTTTCTACAACAGGTAGGAGACAGGTTGACAAGGTAACAGGAGACACTATATCACACCTTTTTATTAAACAAAAAGACACAAGCTTAATCATCTTTCACTTGCTTTAATACTTGGGTAATCAGGTTACAATGTCATATGAACAGTCAACTATGGAGTGCAAACAATATACTTTACATAAAACAATTGCCAGTCTTAGCATACATACAGGTTGCCGATGTAACAGAGACTCGAAGGGACACCATTTCCCTGTTACACTGGCAATACGGTCAAATGATAACACTATCTCATTAATTTGAAGTAATGTTACTACCAACATACAATAACAATGATCATATACATGTTTATATATTTTGAGTCCAGTTATTTAGGTTATTTATCATTAATACAGGTTGCCGATGTAACAAGGACACCAAGTGATGCAGTGTTTTCGTTACATTGATACCATCGGCTGAGTGGATTAAACTTCGCAGATGACAAGAAAACAAATTTTCAAAAAAGATAATGCTTTCTTTGAATGTATTATCTTACATTTCAAGTCTCAATGCTTTCATGTCACACTTTTGGCAACCAAAACTGTCGGAGACACCACATAATATTTTTTTTTTGTCAATAATTGTTGCCCGCTAGAAGTCATACTTTGTGTCAATTGATGTTTGGATTGTTGCTATCCAAGTAAACACCGATCTATGATGATACTGTTTTTACTTTTAATAATTTAAACGTGAAATATTTGATTTGCTTAATCACACCTGTGAGCTAGTTTTGTGCAAAGACCCATAGTTATTTAAATAGATCTATTTCAATGATTTCACACATACTTGTATGTATCTCTGCACTAGCAGTCACCACTTTCGCTTTCCATGTTTTCTTCTAGGCTTTTTGTTTGCAGGTGGGTTAGCCATTCTCTCAATCAGAATCTTGTATTTCTAAAACACAGCCCATATTAGTCATTACCATAGCAGTTGATAAAGCCTTAAAGCTTTGGCACTTCCACATAATTTATTCTGCTGGTTGAAACACTCTGCTTCTGTTGGTATACTCTGCCTAGCATTGAGCACTTTTCAGTTGAGATCGCAAGCAACAATTTCACTATATACATGTACAATAGACAAGAAATATTAAGAAAAAAGTAAATTTTCAGTAATATCGCTACAATATTGTTTCTTGCAATGCACTCCTCAGGTGCAGTTTGCCGCGAAAAACTTTGCCTGAGGAGTGCATCACATGAAACAATATTTTAGCGCCATTACTAAAAATTTAGTTCTTTCGTAATATTTTTTTTCAAATATTTCATAGTTCACTATATTTGAGGTTTTAAATGTAGAGTTCTCTTTATATATCTTTTTGCATAGGCTTTAGTTACTATATATATATATATATATATATATATATATATATATATATATATATATATATCTCATTGGTAATGGGATTTGTGTCCCTTGCCTAAGCTCTGAGCTGCACTGATGAGGCTTCAATAGCCGAAACAGTACTGTCTGTAGCATGAGCATATGCTCCCTTACTTCGGTTTGATTGAGCAGTCTGTGAGAGGTGTTGCACTATTAGCCTTCGTGCAAAGCTCATTACTTCTGTGATTTGAGCACTCTGGGGCCAGCACATTGACTTTCTTAAAGTCTGCGAGGCAACTTAGTTGTTTCGTGTCAGGAAGTCAACTCTCATTGGTAATGGGATTTGTGTCCCTTGCCTAAGCTCTGAGCTGCACTGATGAGGCTTCAATAGCCGAAACCGTACTGTCTGTAGCATGAGTGTATGCTCCCTTACTTCGGTTTGGTTGAGCACTCTGTGAGAGGTGCGCCACTATTAGCCTTTGTGCAAAGCTCATTACTTTTGTGATTTGAGCACTCTGGTACCAGCACATTGACTTTCTTAAAGTCTGCGAGGCAACTTAGTTGTTTCGTGGCAGGAAGTCCACTCTCATTGGTAATGGGATTTGTGTCCCTTGCCTAAGCTCTGAGCTGCACTGATGAGGCTTCAATAGCCGAATCAGCACTGTCTGTAGCATGAGTATATATATATATATATATATATATATATATATATATATATATATATTCTGGGAAGCTGTCAGGTGTGCAGATAAATCAAAAAGGATAAATGGCAGCAATTGTAGCTGTGATTACTGCCAATTATTGTGCACAAGTTGAAAATTTGACAATAAATCGTATCTATTTTGGTCACCTTGAACGTAATCAAATTAAATTTGAGCTTTCTTGAACATTTAAGAGTGCTGCTGATATTGAATGTTTCAGCAACAGGAACGTTTTAAGGTTAAAATACAATGATGAAGAAATTAAAAACCATAAGAAGATGAAGTAGGGGAAACCGTCGGTGAAGCTGAAATTTGTAGTGGAAGAGCAGAATCTACAATGTAAATAAATTTATTCAAAAGGTTTTATTTTAGTTTGTGTAAATATAAATATTTATTATGTATGTAATTTTTTTGTATCTTTATTTTTTAGGATTAATAGATTATTTTTTTTTGTTTCACAAATTTGGCGGATTTCTAGCCTACTGTTTGAGATTCCCAAGGTCAATATTAATAATCGACTTACAATAAATGCAGGCTGATAATTCAATTTTTATTGCACTTAAGAAGCTATTTTTGCTGCGAATTATAGTAAACAGGAATCAATGCAATGTACTTTTATAACATATTGCTAAACTTATTGATAACATCCAAAATTGCGATGAAGTTTAACAAATTGACAAGAATTTCTCATAGCTCAAATTAATTGCAAATCTGGTTATAAGATCTGCGTATGTTCACTGCTAGCAAAATATAACAGCTTGTAAAGACATTTCTAACTTTTCAGTTCACATTTAGTTCCTATCCGCTGTACAAATTGTGATGCTGAACAGAGTCACCATTGTCATGTACGCTCAGATGTGAAAGGGTCACCTACGTAGATAGGGCGGATGAAAAATCTTGGAGGCAGTCTGCCTCTCTGCCTCAGCTAAGAGAAACTTTGGATTAGGAAAATTTAGCCTTAATTAAATGTATTTTACATAGACAATGTCAAGTCCGTACAATGTAAAAATTCCGGTAATGACTTAATTATGTTGTATAAGTGTCTAATGTATCAATTAGTTAAACAACTGCCAGCAGAATCTAGGTTAAGAATTTATAACTAGTGCTATTTCTGTAAGAAATATTCTTACTAGTACGAATATATTCTTCTAGCACCTGTAGTCTCTGATACTTCATAATCTTTTTTCATCTTACAATAAATTATATCACACTTTCATATCAGTTATTTGTTAGTCTCTTTAGTTAATACTAGTATATTAGTACCATCTACTTATCATTAATAGTTGAGATAGCAAATGATGTAGAGTTTACACGAGATGTGAAGTCAGCGAAACATCTAAAGTTAACACCAAGCAAGTCATCTGATGCGGTTCCTGGTACAGATAACATGATTGAAAGAGCAGAAGCTGCAGCAGCATCACAGTAAGCACTATCTATCACAGAAAATTCTGGTGTGCTCTTAAATTTAGTGGGTAATCATTGATTACCAAAGGTACCATACGCACAAGCAGTCCTTTTTCTTCTTAAAGGGAGCCCTATAGCCAGGTAGACAATGATAACATTTTCGTAATCACTAGCAGTGCATGTTAGCGTTATTGACTCATCTCTGTAGAATGAAGAATACTCTGTGGAATCTACAGATAAATCAACTTCATTTCCTACAAATACAGTGGTGTCAACATTATATATTGATAATTAAGAGTCGTGGGACCTGCTATATCAAATGTAATAAATGAAGGCATAAAGCAGGAAGATTTACAAATTGAAGAAATAGTTGACTGAAGATTATACATTCCTTTAATACATAATTATATAAAATTTAGCTTGAAAGGTAAAAAATATTAACACAATATTTATTATATTCAATAAGTTTCTAATATAAACAATGTTAAAAAAAATCAAGTTATGTTAGCATAAAATTGTGTAACAACACTGCTAGAGAAAGAAAATTATCATAAGGGTTAGTGCTATTAAGGTTAAAAGTCCCATTAATGCTATTGATTATCTATATATATGAATATCAATGTTTGTCATCTGTCGTTCATGTGTTTTTTTTTATAAACAATGTTTGTCATTTGTCATTTGTTTTTCCATTTACAAGGGTAATGTTTTAGAAAAAGAACATCCACTTAGAACTGGTATTGAACTGGGAAACTTTTGGTCGAGGTATTCACTAGGCTAGGCTGCTGCATTGCTATGCAGTAAAATAATAGTAGCCATACTCATTACACCAGTTAAAATACTGACACTTTAATCACCAGTTACTACTATTAATGTTCTTACGGTTTTCGGCTACTACTAGCTTACTTGAAAACCATGACTGATGTGTGAGTGATCATTACACATAACGTCCAAGCCCAACATATAAGCTGCATTATAGCCATGACTTTAATTACAGTAAGTTAATTCATTAGTTTATAAATCAATTATAGCCAGATTAGATTACTAGCCTAAGTTACTCAAATTCTTTACGAAAGAAAATTTGCCAATGGCAACTCCATCACCTGCAACTGATTATAAGCTGCCTTTTGATTACCTGTGCAATACAGGGTATTCATTTAGTTAAATATATATATATATATATATATATATATTATACCTGGAAAGTTAAACCTCTACAATAACTTGTTCATATGAGGAGAAAAAATAACACCTGTTAGTGCTTTTGAATCATAAATTTTAAGATGTTTTACCTAGACCTCTTACTAGCAACAATAAAAGCACCAGAAGAATAACCCACTATACTAGCATGTCTTGTCTCCTTTAGAGGTAAAACATTCTAGTATAGCAAGTTACACCAACTTCATAAACTTTTTTAACAAAAAAATCAACAGAATCTTTTTCAATTTCGTGACAACAAAAAAATAAAAGAGTTATGAAGTTGACACGACTGTAGATCTTTTTGGTTACAAAATGCATTTTAGGTTAGCAACTATTATTCAACACTGCTTATTTGTATATGAGAAGTCTGTGAAAGAAAACGTACAAATGAACTGCAATGAAACTGCCCACTAAAAGGCTACAATACAATCAAATGTTTTTTTTGTTTCCTGGCCTAACATATGTTATCAATTTATTAAAAGATTCTAGCTTAATGATAAAAATATGATAGATTTGCTATGAAGTAGGTCTATAGCTCAGAGAGCTCTAGAATACTTGACAACTTGCTATGTTTTCTGTCAGTAACAATTATCAGTAGTTTTCAAAGAGGAAACAATTCAGAAAATAGCACCGGTGCCATTTCTGCCATCTTGCAGCTAGGCTCAAACTACATTGCATTAGGGTTGTTGCACTTTCTAACACAAGCACCATCACAAAAAAGAACTTTTATAAAAGTCTGGTAAAGCACAGTTTGGCACAGACAACATTGTGATTGTACTAGTACAAATGAAAAGTGAATCCACCTTGCTATCGATATGACCAGCAGCACTTTTAAATTTGCAGCAACCTGTGAAAACCCAATTTAGCGCGTTGTGAATATTTTTGCCAGTCTAGAATATAGATATTAAAATATACTGTACATGTCTGACATGGTATGACCTGCTTTCTTCACAGTAATTTTTGTAAGAGATCTGGAAAGTTTGTGCAAAGGTTTTTCAGTCTACCTAAAAATTAATTAAATGCAGGATTACATTCAAAACTAAAGCTTAGCTTGAGCCATAGGAGAAACTCTTACAATTACCACACTTCTACAGAAGTATACTTGAAAATTCATAGAATTAACCGTTAACACTGTCTGGTGTTATCAGATATTAAAGCTAATAGTTCTGGTAACCAGCATGATTTAATCATAATTTTCAGACCTCATATCAACTTTTTTTCTGCATAAATCATCTTTTTCCTAGAAACTGATTCAACTGGCCAACATTTACTTGATCGCATTAATAATTCAATTTATTCTATTAATAAATCTAGCCCAATCAAGCTAACAAAAGACTACTGTCCGTTTCAGCTAGCTGATGGAAACAGTAGAAATATTAGAGATCCAAAAGGATATTCATTAGATACTGACAGGAGAATACAAGTGACTTTGTTCCCATGTAGGTTTACATCAATTGATGTTCTTTTGTACTCCCTATTCATAGTCTAAAGAAACACATGTTGCCTAATTTCGAACTTTTTATCATGCATTTTGTTATGCGACTAGCATTCATTAGTGAAAGTCATACGCCTCCAGTAAACTTGGAGTTATCCTCTTCACACTGTTTAGGTGTCATATGAGTGACATGGTAATTACTATATTGATGATCCATAAATGAATCCAATAAGAAACTTTACCAAACATCAAACACATTTGCTAAAAGGCATGCATTGAATTATGTTTGCTGAAAAAAATAAATATTTATAAAGATCTAGAAGTATTGCATAGCACCAGCGACTATTATTACAACTAGTATCCTGTCAGTTTTAAGATCCAAGAGAAATAATTGTGCATGTTTATGAAACACAAAGAATAGCTAAATGCCCAATAGCTCTAAAAAGACAGAGGGCAAATGATGGGTGCAGGTGGAATCGCTGGTTTTCTAAGAACCTGCATCTGTCCTGCCGGTTCACCTTTACTGCGCATTGACCAAAGTACTCACCAGAATCAATCATGTTTAAAAATTGAACACAGAGCCTAATAACATAAAAAGCTTCAGCTTCGATTGCTACTGGTAATTAGTTCTGCTAATCTAACCTGTGGTCTAGCTCCAAAATTGTTTCGAATTAAGGAGTCAGACAATATAACCATTCTAATTAAGTTGGGATTTTATGCTCCATATCCTTATTAACATTATGTATAAAAAACTAAATATGCTTATTTCATACAACAAGTTGACTCTAATCAATTCGTTTGCATTCTCATATTAAATTTTGAGCAGCATTCACAGCTTGCAAGGGTGTTGTGTATGCATAACTGTCAACTAAATACTTGATTTCGTGATGAGCTTTCCCAAAAATATGCTGAACATGTAAAATACATGTACAGTGTATTGCAAAGGTTTCTACTGCATCTATATCTGTGAAATGCACTCTAGCAGAACTTCAACTGTATGCAGCTCTGCACACTTTTCAGAAGACACATAATACCACAACTGCTTCAATACTGATTACTGGGCATTAGAAGTTAGCTGTACTGCATGTATACTGCACATGCGCCGTAGTAAAAGTACACAATGCAATTATACTGCATGACTGCTGAATGCTTAGCAATACTGCTGCAATGCTAATCCTGCTACACAGACACGAGAGGCAAAACTTACTGTAATGCAAACTGTAATGCACTTTACATCCACTCATCAGTGACTACCTATCAATGCTTAATTATGATTTTTTGTATTCGCCACAATCCTGATTATAAGATTTTCATGTTTATAATAAATAGACCAATCACTACGTATTTATGCAAACAACTTTGGAGTCCTTTGTATATAGATAAATTTTTAACTTTGTATATAGATATATCTATTATATATCTATATATTTCTCCAAGTATGTCTGTATGTGGATATGTTGGTACGTATTCCGGCTATAGATCTTAAAATTTTGGTATTAAAATCACGCGCCACGACATATTTGGACTCATGACAATTTCATGTCAATTTTTTAATCCGGATGCTCTACCACTGAGTTAGAACGCCATGGTGGTCATAGACGTTTTAATATAACGGTTACACATAGCCCGTGCTAATTTTTTTAGCCTTCAGCATCAACGAGTTACGATACTTCTGCTCAGAAATATTATGGGACCAAGTATATGCAAAGTGATGCTTATTCGTTTTTTTCGTTAGGGCTAATTTATTCGGTCCCACGACAATTAATCTCGAACTTAAAATTTTGCGAATTATGAACTGATTATATATGTTAATAAAATATATACGTTGCTGAACTTGCCATGGCAAGTTATTTTTATCCGTTATACAGATACCCGGTAAATGTCAAAATAAAAATATCTCGCAATGATATAACTAATGCTAAAAGTTTAAGGTTTACTGAAATACATATTAAAACTCCTTTCAAGTATGTGTTTAATAAACTAAATTCATTCAAGTTAGATTCAGTGTGTATGTTATACGTTTGTCTCGAAGGTAAAATTCCATGCAGTACAATGTAATGATATTTTTTCTTGGCACGCAGACTATAACCACTAAATTTACTGAGATCACTGTAGGTACCTGTTACTAAGGTAAACATAGTACTTTGGGCACTATTTTTAATGATGATGATTAGTACCTATAGCATACGATATTAGCCTACATGTCTATTTTTGCATGCCAACACTGAATTGAACTGCAACCATATAATTCTTATATCAAATAATTTTGGATTGTAATTGTAGCAAAATAGACTACATTTTGCAATTGCTTGCTAACGATTTCAAGTTTACATTTAAACGTCTTCACATTTTTAGTTTTCCTTCTAATTTATTTCAACAAAACACTTCTTTCAGTTTATGAAATTTTAAATTCATAGTTGTTTGAAAATCTTTACAGTTGTTTTATTTATTTTTAATTTAGTTGTCTTGCTAAAAACTTTTCCCTCATAGTACTATGAAGTTTGAAAGTTACAGTTTGGCAAAGTTTGAAAATCTTTACAGTTGTTTTTATTTTTTCTCCTTATTTATTTCAACTACTTGAAACACTTCTCCCACAATATGTAGTTTGAAAGTTAGAGAGGCAAATATTGTTATATGTTAAATACAAATCAAATTTCGGTCTGAACACCTTTTTATTAGGAAGAAGCAAAGAAGCAACTGATTTTAAGTGGCAAATTAAAGGGTCACTGCAAGCCCTTTACATTGACAGCAGCAGCAGGATATTTTATACTTCAGCTCAACATAATTCATTAAGTCCCTCGATGAACTTCCCACAACTACTGTGCCTTAGAGAACAGTAGCGAAGAAACAAAAGGAGCCTGATTGACACGGAGCAAGACACGGAGCAAACTGGTGGAGGTAAAGGTGCTTTAAATGTAACATCATGTCTCTAAACCTTTAATGGATATGCTTGCAAGCAGGAGGACACAGGCCACCCAGCCAACCAAAGAGTCTAAAGTGCCGAGAAACAGGGACCATCTAGCAAAGATGGTCCCTGTTTCTCTGCATATATATATATACTAGCTGTGCCACCCGGCATTGCCCGTGTAATAGAAGAGTCTTTGGACAGAAAATTGATTCGTATTTAACATATAACATTATTTGCCATTATAACTTTCAAAGTACATATCATGAGAGAAGTGTTTTGTGTAGTTGAAATAAATTAAGAGAAAAATAAAAACAACTGTAAAGGTTTTAAAACTTTGTCAACCAACTGTACCTTTCACGCTTGTAGCCTGGCATGTTGCCAATGGAAAACTCCACTACCCTAGTTAATATGGTTAGGCTTCCAATGACGGTAAGCCATAACTTTGAGTCTGTATTGTTGTCCAGCTCAGCTGTTCTAATAATAGCTATAGCCGGATTTCCAACGAACGGATTTCCAACACACGGACTTTGAGAAATATATATATACAGTCAAACATGGATAACTCGAACTTCAAGGGACCGAGCAAAAGTGTTCGAATTATCAGAGCATTCAAGTTATCAGAGCACTGTCACAAGTCCATATATTTACTTATTTGTTAGTAGATACATGTACATATACAAACTATAATATAAATCAAAAGCACAAATGGCTTGTTTCAAATTAAATGCTTCTAATGTAAAGTTTAAAACGTTTTCATGAAAAGTATAGAGATTTTTCTATCACTTGAGATTGGTTTGTTGTTTGAGGTGATGTTATTGCCAGGACGTTTTTCAGATTGACATTGGCAAAACTTGATCGTTGTTGAAATGCTCAAAAGAAAAGACATTTTTTTCTTTTGGGGTTTTACCCACGATCAATTTTGCCGTTTTTTCTTGAAGTTTATGCAGATTACCTTACTTTACCTGGGATTCGTTAAGAGCAACACTCCGAGGCAGTTCAATTAGAAGTTTTACGAGGTTTTACGATACATTCTATATCACTCACGCTTTTTTAATAGATACTTATTGAATGTACACACGTATTCTGTGTTTAGGTCAAACGATGAATAGTTTTTTGTAGCTCAGACAACGTATACGTTTAATTACAACATTTTTTAAGACGTTTTAAACATTCAACATTCCGACGTTGATTCAACACGGAATCAACGTCGGAAAACTATTCATCACGGGCTAGCCGAGTCACGCACTCAAGGATTTTCGCCACGCACATACAAAACAACATGCGATTTTTGTTTTGTATGTGCGTGGCGAAAATTCTTGCGCGCGTGACCCGGCTAGCCCGTGCTATTCATCGTATCGCAGTATAAATCAAATTTCACCAAACTTTTATAAAAGTCGTTGACAAAAATATTTTGCCGATGGTGGTAATAACGACGCTTATGAATTACGAAAAGATGAAGTTTACCTCTATGGCTTTGAATAAAGTGATTTTCTAAAGCGAAAACAACCGTTTCGGTAGCTGTTGGGCAAAAAAAGTTCGAATTAACAGTGTTGAGTTCGAGTTATCTATAGCAATTTATCATTACGTGGGAACGGACCAAAGGAAATGTTCGAATTAACCATGTGTTCGAGCTATCCGTGGACGAGTTATCCATGTTTGACTGTATATAGAAATATATGTCTATGTGTATCTATATATAAATGACTGACCAGATAATTCTTCTCATTCTTATATTATTCTCTTCCTATCCTATATTAAAATCTTAAACAAGTAGAACATTGCTTCTAAAGGCCAAAGAACAGGAAAAACAGATAAGATATAATTTAAACTGTAAAATTGTATTTACCTTTTGTTTTTTCAATAAAAAATGCAACAGTTTATCTTGGAGAGATTAAAAGGTTTTATGCAATTTTATACTTTTGACAATGACAGTGTTTAAAAGGTAAAGTCATGTATCGATTTCTTTTATAGTATTTTGTATCATCAGAGCAGTACAGCAAGTTTGTGGAATGATCCTTATTGTCTACTGTTAATAACAAACGCAAACAGAGTTATGTCGCAATCAATATTTGGTGGCATCAATGAAATAAAACTCCCACAAGGATAGGCGACGGCTATCATATGGGCGGGGTTTAATGATCGAGCTCTGTTGGTTTGATGATTGAGCTCTGTTGGGATTGTCCTAGCCTGGGTTTTGGTAACACAGATCTCACGGAGCGGTCGCGCTGCCTTGTTAGGTTTTAGAAAACACGACTTGCCGTTATTGTGTCAGTAGCTCATTCAGTCAGTAAACCCCCTCCCCCACGGTTCACAATAGCAAACCTTAAATTTTGACAGTGTAGGAAAAATAAAACATTTAAAATTACCAGTTTTTACCAACTTTGAGATTGGTAGGAGTCGTAATATATGCTTAAAATTAAATATAATTTACCCGAAATTGCCTGAACAACGTCCTTTTTTCCCTATTTTTTATTAATATTTTGCCACCCCTAATATAAAATGACAAAGTCATTCATTGTTGTCACATTGTTTGACCTGGTCAATACGATCGAACAGTAGGCAAAGCTGTGCAGTGCAGTTTTCATAATCAAAATCTAAATATAAAACCTAATTTAGGCCATTTGACCATGGCGACTATTAATATCACGAATGCTTGTGAATGACAACTGGCTGATCATAATGGTGACAATATTGGGTAACTATATTTATTTGACAACAAAATAAAACCAACAGATCAGTGAAATAAGCACCATTGTTCTTAATATTATTAGATTTAAAACGGGCTTTATTCAGCCTGTTTTTGGTCTGGTGCTATGTTCGGAATAATCTGAACAGAGCTCGATCATTAAACCCCGCCCATATGACTGCCGGCGCCTATACTGTCGGGGTTTTATATCATTGGTGGCATTCCAGTAATACCAACTTGTACTTACAATTACTTTTTTTTAAAAGATTACAACAGGTTATATTTGAAAAAAAAACTTTTATACAGTTCCAGCATAAGTAAATCTGACACAAAAGCTGTCAAGAAATGGGAGCATCACAAGTTCAAAAAAAATAAACAACCGAACATGAAGTGAAACACTCCAACATTTATTCTGAAAGTCACAACTTCAATGACACTAAATAAATACCACAAATTTAGAAAGATTATAAAAACCCTATCACACATATTGGTACATAAATCTTGTCTGAGGATGCAGCTTATTTTTCTAACGCTTGACACAATAAAGTACAGTAAACATTAAATTCCTAGAAGACAGCAAGTAAAAGATAATGTGATAAATATGTATAGTCTACTGAAGATGAAGTTGATATGCAGAGTCTAGGAGTTTAAAACTTGACTTTGCGCTATATTTTGTGTTCTTATTTATATAGAGGCATTTGTTTTGGAATGAAAACAGTGTACATGTAATTGTATAAAACCAATTAGAAAGCTAGATGATGGGGTAACTTCAAATAAAGTCGAGGAGAGTTTTGACATTACAAATAGATCAATGGTTGAACAACTTAAGTTTAGTCCGGTTTTTATAGAAATTAACATGATGTTTGTAGTTTACTTATCAACTTGGCTTACATAAGGCCAATGACTAGCTTGCCTGGGTAGTCTGAGGCCGGCTGGCAGAACAAACAGCCTCACATTTAAAATTCTATGTTAGCATATTGTTCTATGTGAATCTGAAAGCCATGAAACTTCTAAGATATGTTCCTAAAGTTATGAATTTTGTTTCTATTTCAAAGGTGCGTTTTCCATAATTAATATTTAATACTGTAAAAAATTTTATTTAGATTGAACTCTGTCTAGATACTGCAACAAACTAGATTGTTGTTCCCCTATGAGTTTTATGTAGGTGACATATTTACATAGACCTTGAATATAGTCTGTAAATACTACCAGCCAAAAATTTCCAATTCACGTAATCTCAAGTCATTAGAAATGCCAACGAGAGTCACTCTCAAAAATCTTCCATAAAGTCTCTGAGTACAAGTCATGGTAAAATCATCTCCTTGAGGCTGTCCTTCGTTGTAAGCACACAAGTACTTGTCACCTTCTTCAGTCAAGTCACTCTCTGTCTCTCCGATTGTAACTCTAACATTCGCCATGTTGTCATCTGCATAGCACATGAAAAAGACTTATAGTGACAGATGTGCAAAATTAAAATTCTTGGTAAAGCTCAGCTTATTTAAAACCAAACACTGACATCACAAAATCTCAAAGTAACATCGAGTTTTGTATGACGAAAATTACAGCTAACATTTGTTGTCTGACTAATACCAAAATTTAAAGTACTTTAATATTTGATCAGCAGTTTGTTTGATACTTACATATTATTGTTATTATTTATTTAAATATGCAAAACAGATTCGTATATCAGTTCTGATGACAGACTTGCAAAACTACGCACAGTTCTTAGAAAAGTACACACAGGATATGCAAGCCCACAAGCACAAATATAAATGATTGTACATACACCATACATAACTATGCACAAGTTAACTGTTAATATAACTGTTAACTGTACAAGCGTACATGTTAACCGACGTATACTAGCAGTCATGCACCAATTAAACAACCTGATAGAAAAGTACTTGAACTAAAATTAAAAAAGGATTGTCCCATTACAATTTGGCCATCAGCTGAACAATTTGGATCCAGATTCATTTCCCACAAAAATGAACATGGGAATTTCATTGTACATAGCAACTTGCTCCTAGAAATGGCACTGATTAGAATACAAGCCTGATTGGGTAAAAGTATGACTGACTGAACTAGGGCAGCCACACAAACACACATGCATGAATGCTTACACTAATGCAAAAATAGGGTAAATTCACCTTGAATTATGTCAGCCTTTTTGTAATCAAAAATGGTTTTATACATAAGTTCTGCCTTCTCAGATATTTTAATACTAGGCATTTTTGGCTTAAAAATAAATAAGAATATTTTAGTAATACCTTTCCAAAGTTTGCCTGCCAGAAGTTTGTAATAAACAAATAAAAAACAAAATTCCTCCTAGATGTTAGTTAGCTGAAAAAGAAAACCGCTATACCTGCACAACATTTGTTTAGACACCTTTCAATTACAAATCTATTAGTTTTAAATATGGTTTTAGCCCTTGTTATAGGTCTTTAGAAAGTTGAGGTCAAGCATGTTTAAAGCAAAAAGAACCTTTGATAATCTGTCTCTGAATTATGGAAATGGTTGTTTGAAAAACATAAACATTTTAGTGGTCTTTTTCAAGTTCTGAACAAATTAAATCTACAGCCAACTCATCTGTACTTAACTACGATTAGGCTCCATTTGTTGCTTGATTCACTAATGTCAATGCTCTCATAGTGCTTACCTGATTCACCATTAAATGCTTGATCATAGATTTTAACAGAATGAATACAGTGATCAATAGATAGATCAAGTTGAATCCATGGAGAGCATTCTGCGAGAGACACAACGAGGTTGTCCCAACTGGCATCTTTATTGCCATCTATGGCAACATGTGGACTGTAGTCATAACTTCCATAATACTGTGATGAAATTGAAGCAGTCACATCACCTGGGAATCAACATCAACATTTGTATACCTGGACACAATTTCTACTCATCCAACTCGTTTTAAAGGTAGCTGATCGATAACACGTGTTTAATCAATTTCTAAAGTCAAATAAGATTTGTAACAAAGATTTTATTGAAAATAGTACAAACTTGCACCATTCTTAATATACCTTCTACATTTATCAGTAACAATTTTTACATTACTTAATATGCCTTTAACTGCCAATGGTACAAACTTGTACCATGTACTGTTTAATATTACAAATCTATACCACACTTAGCATACATTTCATTGTTGACAGCAGAACATGCCCTAACTCAATAAGCTTTTTATAGGTTATTGACAAACTTAGATTACTTGCTGATACAAACTACATGTAGCTACATGTAATAACAAGTCAGAAGACCTTCTTTAATTCGGTATGAAAAATGACTTAGGCGACAGTCAGTCTGCTACTGCCCATAATCTTCCTCTATTATCCTCTAATTCCTCCTCTAATCTCTTCCTCTCGTTATTTGAGCTTAAGCTTTGTTTTAAACAAGCATGTGTCACATGACCCACAACATACAGTTATTCTCTTTGAGTTATGCATTATTTCTGATTTTCATGTTAATTCTTGTTCATTAGATATGCTAGCTAATGGCAGCAAACTGCGGGCACCGGCAAATTTGAATACATCATCTCTGATAGCAACAGAATTACAATTACTTTGAGAAAATTTTAATCATTTTTTTTTATAACATCAGTATACAATCATGAGCTGAGTTATATAATATCCTTATATGATCGTGAGCTGAGTTATATAATACCAGTATATGGTCGTGAGCTGAGTTATATAATTTACTATATAAACGGCAATCGTTGTGTGTGTGTGTGTGTATGTGATTGATTGTCCGCTTTATAAAATACCGTACTTTTCCGACTATTAGCCGCTACTTTTATATTAGGGCGTGTCTATTCTGTGGTTTTTTTTCACCGCTAGGGCGCATTAACGGGAATCTCCGGTTAGTACACGCCTCTATTATAATACGTAACCTACTATTCATCGTAGGGATGAACGATAAACACTGATATGCTAATAGTATGAGTTGTCTTCTCGATAGATTGAGTCACCGATAACTCCCAAATATGAGCAGTATAAATAAATTATATGGCGGTCTTTTTTTCGATTCGATCGTGCGAAGCAAACTTAAGTAAGTGTAAGTAGTAAAATTAAATTAGTAGTAAATATTAGTAGTGAATTAAATAAAATTTACTACTCTTTAAATAATTTAACGAGTAGTTATTTACATGCAATTAATATTTACTGCCAACGTGTACCGAGAAGGTCACGTAAACGTTTGTTTCTTGGAGTCACTGGAAAAACGCATTTCTCACCTACTAAATTTCCACATCAAAAAGGTAAGTGTTTCTTATACGATGTTGTATTGTCTATGAATTGCCACATCTCCACTACTTAATAACGTTGGATTTGCCGCTGTTCGTGATAGTGGGTCATGTTCATTTCCTTCAGCAGCTGAGTTACTAATTTTTTCCAGCTACGAGTAGGCCTACTGTAACTTACTATTACAAAATTTTCACGAGTACTCCGAGGGTTGCGATACGCTATTGTGAAAAGAAAGAGAGCAGCTGCTATCGACTTACTGTCACCCTGCATCAGCCATGACCAGCTATACGTCGCCTGCTCAAAAGTAGGCACACACCGAAAACTGTTTCTTCATACGCCCGACAGAAAAACCAAAAATGTTGTCTATCCGCATGTGTTGCGTTGAACTAAGGGAGAGAGAGAGAGAGAGAAAGGAAGAGAAAGGGATAGAGAGGGAGAGCTAGGAGGAGAGGGGGAGAGAGGGGGGAGAGGGAGAGAGAGAAGGGGAGAGAGAGGGAGAGCGAGGAGGAGAGGGGGGGAGAGAGAGAGAGAGAGGGGAAAGAGGGAGAGAGAGAGAGGGAGAGAGAGGGAGAGAAAGAGGGGGAGAGGGAGAGAGAGAGGGGGAAGAGGGAGAGAGAGGGGGAGAGAGGGGAGAGACGGAGAGAGGGAGGGGGAGAGGGAGAGAGAGAGAGAGAGGGAGAGAAGGGGAGAGCGAGGAGGAGAGGGGGGAGAGAGAGAGGAAGAGAGAGGGAGAGAGAGGGAGAGAAAGAGGGGAGGAAGAGGGAGAGAGGGGAGAGACGGAGAGAGGGGAAAGAGGGAGAGATGGAGAGAGGGAGATGTAACTGCATACTTGGAGTTGTTTTACAGTATGAAAGCCAACTCTCAATAAACCTTATGCTGCACGTGAATCTGTTACTGTAGGCGGGTAATGCAGCTAGTATCAGTATATAGTCGTGAGCTGAGTTATATAATATAAGTATACAATTGTGAGCTGAGTTATTTATATATATATATAAAAAATTGTTTCCTCACCCCGGATACTCCGTATGGGTGGTACATGTAAATTCTGCTCTAACTCGGGTCTCCTACCAGAGACTTGGGAGTTTGAGCACTCGCCTCAAGATCTTAGCTGTTCCCAATAGCGCACTTTTCTGCAACTCACCTGAATTGATTGTTGTTGGTATTTGGGCAAGCCACATTTTATGCGCCGGTGTTATTGCGCCCAGTGCCCCAATGACTATTGGGATTACAGTTGTTCTT